>NC_056611.1:1402669-1457932 GCF_018340385.1 Cyprinus carpio
CTCCAACCAGCCTAATGATTTCCATCCAGAAACAGTTTTAATTTATGATAACTCCACTCACTGAGAGAGAGAAAAAAAACAACAACAACAGCATTGAATTGGGCATCCACTATCTAGGGCAATAAGGTACAGAGCTTGTTTGGCTATTTCTCAAAACTGATTAAATGAGTGTTTGAATATCCAGCTGGGATCAGGATGTTTCTGTACAATTTGACCAATAAAAAATAAAAAATAAAAATTTTGTGAATTGTTGGCCTTCTGGAAAGTATTTTAATTTACTGTTCATGTACTCAATACTTGGTAGGGGCTCCTTTTGCTTTAATTACTGCCTCAATTCGGGGTGGCATGGAGGTGATCAGTTTGAGGCACTGCTGAGGTTGTCACAGTGTCTGGTTTGTGTATCCCTGGGTGTCCGCTAGAGGTCTCACTTCCCCATATCATCACCCCACCTCAGGAACTACATTTCCCACAGTCTTGTTGATACTCATCACTGTTCATTGCACTCAGCTGTCCCTGGTCATCAATCATTGCACTCAGCCAATTCCCCGTTAGTATTGTCATTTCCCTGTGTAGGAGCCATTTTTGAGTTTAGATTAATCTAATTTGTTGTGCTATAGGAGCATGGGTATGTTTTGTTAGATTAGGGTCCTTTATTTGGTAGGGACTTTTAGTTTGATAGTCGGTGAGAACGTTTGAAGATAAAGATGGCCGCCTCTCACCCTTTCTAAAACAAAAAGGAACATAGGAAGCTGTTGGAACGTATTAAGCATACAGTTCTTTACATCGCTATTGAATTGCTAAAGAATCTATACTGAATTAATTGAATCACTATTATTATTTTTTGATATTAAGTTGTGCCTTTTTTAAACACCATTTTTTCAACCTTCAACCACTTACCAATTGTTTGTTGGACTACTGGAGTCCATGCTTTGTCTGCTACTACCAACCTACTTACCTGCCTGCCTTTGCTCTGCTTACCTGCCCTGTTTATCTATCGGCTGGAATCCCGTCTCATCCACCTCAAAAAAGGTTACAATTTAAGTTTCTCTGTGTTGGATAGCTTGTCAAAGAAGCTAAGCAATACGTCCCAGCTAAAAGTGGTCCGCCAATACATAAAGTAAAGAACTTTGCAACCGTTTACACTGCTTCATAATCGAATTGTTTGGAACCCATGGAAGCATTTGTTTAACTGTTAATGAAGCGTAATTACTTTTTTTTTTTTTTGATACTTTGGAGTTGACGAAGTTTTGGATCTTTTGAGAAGTTACCTTTTCAAGTTCACTATTGGAGTGCATTATCGTTTGTTACTAGATTTGCCACTGGAGCGGACCATGATTTTTTGTTCATGCATATACAGCTTAAATGAAGCCAGATGAGAATCAACTGATTTGAAGATAACTGTGCTTTGTTTAATTTTTTGAAAAGAAAAAAGAAAATTTTTGTTGTTGTTCTCAAAAAAGCTAAATATGGCTGATGAAAAACTTAAAGAGCTTTGCGCAACGCGCAGAGGAAAACTTGGCATGTGTACACGTAGAATGAATGAATTAAAGGAATTATTTAAAGGTGGAGATATTGAAGCCGTTGACACAGGCATTGAACAGCTCCATGTGGCATTGGACGAATTTAAAGATGTGCATCAATCTGTGCAAGTGCTGTATGAGGAAGAGGAAAGGAAAAGTGACAATGATGATTGGTACCAACCAAAGATGCAAACCTTTGAAACATTTTTGAATGAGGTAGAAAGGTGGAAGAAATTTCATGCTCTCCAAACTCAGACAAAGATATTGGATTCCTTGCGCCAACGCTCTGGCCAGAAAGGTAGTTTATGAATGCACCAAGTGCAGAAGAGTCAAGTTGAGTGCAGGTGAACAAAAAATGGCAGACTTGCCAGTTGACAGGTTGACCCCCCTGACCTTCCGCCCTTCACGCATGTAGGGGTTGATTATTTGGGGCCATTAGAGGTAAAAACGAGGCCGCAGCATTGTAAAACGATATGGCGTGATTTTCACATGTCTTACCAGCCGTGCTATACACTTGGAGGTTGCACATTCTCTTGATACTGACTCTTGCATTCATGCATTCAGACGTTTCATTGCCAGAAGAGGACCAGTGTCTGAGTTGCGGTCAGATAATGGAACAAACTTTGTTGCCACTGAAAAGGAACTAAAAGAGTCTTTGAAATCTTGGAACATGCAACAAATTGAAAAAAGTCTGCTCCAAAAGGGAGTGAAATGGACATTTAATCCTCCCCATGGTGCCCATTATGGAGGGATATGGGAGAGGTTGATTCGCATGATCAAAACGACGTTGCGGTCAGTCACCAGCCAGCAGTATCTGGATGATGAAGGCCTTCAGACAGTAATGTGTGAGGTTGAGGCCATTCTCAATAGCCGTCCACTCACAACTGTTTCTGATAACCCAAATGACTTGGAGCCTTTAACGCCTAATCATATACTGCAGCTTAAGGTGCAGCCTGTTCTACCTCCAGGTTTGTTCGTGAAAGAAGATCTTTACACCAGACATCGTTGGAGACAGATCCAGTACATTGCCGACTTATTTTGGAAACGCTGGGTCCGAGAGTATCTCCCTCTTCTACAAACACGGCAAAAATGGTCTCGTGTCAGACGCAACTTCTGTCCAGGAGACGTCGTGCTAGTAGCCGATAGCACGGCGCCAAGAGGATCATGGATGCTGGCTAGAGTCACTGAAGCCTTCCCTGACTCCAAAGGCTTGGTCCGCAGTGTACGGCTTCAAACCAAAACAAGCCAGCTTGAAAGACCTATCAGTAAGATCTGCTTGCTAGTAGAAGGCCAACAATCTAAAGCTGAGTGAGATCTGAATGAACTTGCGCACGTGCACACATTGCCATACAGATGCATACACTGAATCTTTGCACTCATTTATTCTTGTGAATAATGCATAATGAGTTTAAGGGAATAATATATGGCTCCTGGGAAAATTACATTTAGTTAGTTATAGCTTGCTTCCTGCAATAGCTATAAGGGGCCGGCTATGTAGGAGCCATTTTTGAGTTTAGATTAATTTGTTGTGCTATAGGAGCATGGGTATGTTTTGTTAGATTAGGGTCCTTTATTTGGTAGGGACTTTTAGTTTGATAGTCGGTGAGAACGTTTGAAGATAAAGATGGCCGCCTCTCACCTTTCTAAAACAAAAAGGAACATAGGAAGCTGTTGGAAGGTATTAAGCATACAGTTCTTTACATCGCTATTGAATCGCTAAAGAATCTATACTGAATTAATTGAATCACTATTATTATTTTTGATATTAAGTTGTGCCTTTTTTAAACACCATTTTTTTTTTTTCAACCACTTACCAATTGTTTGTTGGACTACTGGAGTCCATGCTTTGTCTGCTACTACCAACCTACTTACCTGCCTGCTGCCTGCCTTGCTCTGCTTACCTGCCCTGTTTATCTATCGGCTGGAATCCCGTCTCATCCACCTCAAAAAAGGTACAATTTAAGTTTCTCTGTGTTGGATAGCTTGTCAAAGAAGCTAAGCAATACGTCCCAGCTAAGAGTGGTCGGCCAATACACCCTGTGTATAAATACCCCGGTTGTTCTGTCATTGTTACGGAGTCCTTGTTTAATGTCACCCTGGTTTCATGGTTCCTTGCTTTGTTCGTGTTTCTTGTTTTGGACTGATTACCTGGATTTTGACCGTTGCCTGGCTAAGTTTATGATTTCTGGATTACCCATTAAACACTGCATTTGGATCTACCTCTTTGTGTGCGTTTCGTGACAGAAGGACTCCGTCATGCCTAGATCCAGCGGTATGTTTTTTGAGGTTTCTCCCCCAGCCATCGAGCGGGAGAGAAAGATTGGGTTTGAGGGAACCCGTCTGGTCCTTTTTCGTGGGACCCGGGGAGGTCGCAGAGGAGTGAGTGGTCGAGAGGAGGTCCGGCATCGCTCTCCACCATGGCCCCCCTTCGACCCTGGGCTCGTGAGGGACGGATCGGAGCCGCCGTCTCTCCATCATGGACGGAGAAGGGGGAGGAAGCACACGTCTGTTGATCCAGAGACAGTTCCCCTCACGTCGGCCGAGCCGGTGTCTTCGGACAAGATGGCCGCAGAAACATTTTTTGATTATTTTTCTATGCTGTCCAAAATCCTAGAGATTCCCAAGAGTGTTCACGTCACATCTGCTGAGCTAGCGCCACAGTACAAGATGGCCGCCAGCCCAGAGCCACTGCACAAGATGGCTGCCAGCCCAGCACCACAGCACAAGATGGCCGCCAGCCCAGCACCACAGCACAAGATGGCCGCCAGCCCAGAACCATTGCACAAGATGGCCGAATCTACACCTGTGTCGCCAGACAAGATGGCTGACTCAACGCCCGAGTCTCCCGTCAAGGTGCCACCGACTCGCCATCATAGAGGAGTGGAGGAGGAGGAGACAGGCGTCTACCGTTCCTCAAAGCCCGGAGGACGTTCCCGAGCAGGCCGCTGCAGTCCAGGAGGACGTTCCCGAGCAGGCCGCTGCCGTCCAGGGGGACGTTCCCGAGCAGTCCGCTGCCGTCCACGAGGCGGTGCCCGATGCTGTTCCGGAGGTCGAGGCGGTGCGCGATGCTGTTCCCGGATGCAGAGGCGGTGCCCGATGTTGTTCCCGATGCCGGCCGAGCCGCGGTGCCCGATGCCGTTCCGGAGGCCGAGGCGGTGCCCGATGCTGTTCCGGAGGCCGAGGCGGTGCCCGATGCCGTTCCGGAGGCCGAGGCGGTGCCCGATGCCGTTCCGGAGGCCGAGGCGGTGCAGAGGCGGTGCCCGAAGCCGAGGCGCTTCACCGAGGCCAAGGTCGTTCCCGAGGCGGTGCCCGAGGCCAAGGTCGTTCCCGAGGCGGTGCCCGATGCCGTGACCGAGGCCGATCCAGAGGCGGTGCCCGAAGCCGAGGCGCTTCATGTCTCCACAGCCCGTCCAGAACGCCTTCACGTCTTCGCAGGGCCTCCGGAAGGGCAGGTTCCGCTCTGGTCGCTCAAGTGGCGGGTTCCTCCCTGGCCATCGCCACAGCCTGCTCCTCACTGGCTCCCCGAATGGCAGGTTCCATTCTGGCCACTCAAATGGCGAGTTCCTCCCTGGCCGTCTGCACAACTAGAATGGACTGATCCTCCGTGGCCACCTGAACTGCCTGGTCACTCGTGGTCCCCTGAACTTTCGGGTCCACCCTGGGCCCCTGAACTGACTGATCCACCTTGGCTGCCGGTGGAGCCATCACTGCCGGTCCCTGTTCTCCTACACGGGCCTGGCCCTCCATCCCTCCCCCCACTGTTCTACCTCCACCAGGGTCTCACTCACTTCCCCATATCATCACCCCACCTCAGGAACTACATTTCCCACAGTCTTGTTGATACTCATCACTGTTCATTGCACTCAGCTGTCCCTGGTCATCAATCATTGCATTCAGCCAATTCCCCGTTAGTATTGTCATTTCCCTGTGTATAAATACCCCGGTTGTTCTGTCATTGTTACGGAGTCCTTGTTTAATGTCACCCTGGTTTCGTGTTTCCTTGCTTTGTTCGTGTTCCTTGTTTTGGACTGATTACCTGGATTTTGACCGTTGCCTGGCTAAGTTTATGATTTCTGGATTACCCATTAAACACTGCATTTGGATCTACCTCTTTTTGTGCGTTTCGTGACAGAGGTGGTATGGAAGCCCAGGTTTCTTTGACAGTGGCCTTCAGCTCATCTGCATTTTTGGTCTCTTGTTTCTCATTTTCCTATTGACAATACCCCATGGATTCTCTATGGGGTTCAGGTCTGGTGAGTTTGCTGGCCAGTCAAGCACACCAACACCATGGTCATTTAACCAACTTTTGGTGCTTTTGGCAGTGTGGGCAGGTGCCAAATCCTGCTGGAAAAATGAAATTAGCATCTCCAAAAAGCTGGTCAGCAGAAGGAAGCATGAAGTGCTCAGAAAATTCTTGGTAAACAGATGCAGTGACTTTGGTTTTCAAAAAACACAATGGACCAACACCTGCAGATGACATGCACCCCAAATCATCACAGACTGTGGAAACTTAACACTGGACTTCAAGCAACTTGGGCTATGAGCTTCTCCACCCTTCCTCCAGACTCTAGGACCTTGGTTTCCAAATGAAATACAAAACTTGCTCTCATCTGAAAAGAGGACTTTGGACCACTGGGCAACAGTCCAGGGGTCTCATTTATAAAAATCTCCGTAGATTTCATCCTAAAATTTTACGTAGGCACAAAAGCTAGATTTTGCGTACGCCCAAAAGTTTTCAGAGATATAAAACCATGCGCACGCCAGAACCTGCGCAAAAATCTCTTTATAAATTCCAGTCAGGGGAAGAATGTGCGTACGTGCATTTCCACCCCGACTCCTCCCCAAAATAACCAAATATGGAGCTTACAATGCCTAGTTTTACTATGCATAACCTCATCTGCATATCATTTCCATGCGAATTCCCATGCACATGACACCATGTTTAACACAGAGACAGTAGGGAAATAGTATCCTTGCTATGTTTTAGAATAAATATATGAAAATATCCATAAAAACAAAATGGTTTAAAATAGTTCTCAGATATTTTAGATGATGTCATTCTTTTACACTGGCCAAATTATTTCAAATTAAATGTATGCAGTTTTGCTGATAAGATAAACATATTTTAGCTATTTTAGTGGAAACAGATAAACGCATATTTATTGCAGTGTACTGTCTGATTCGACGCATTACTGACAAAGTATTGTAAAAAGGAAACATGCAAATCTTACAGTTTTCTCCTAGTTATGTCCTTCAAATATAGTGGATTTTTTTCATAATGTTGTAGAGATGACTTTACACGACAATAACACCTCTGTGCAGCTGTGGTTGTACAGTAATCCAGCAGTGTCCGCCATAATATCATTTATATAGTGCGCATCATCAATCATTGTTCTCGCCAATATATTTCTCATAACATGTGATCTGTAGTTTAGTTTAAAGATTAATTAATGTGCACCTATAGCACTCCTCGCTGTCATTAAAAAATAACATGTCACAGGAAAATTATGTTTATTGTTAATGAAATTATGCAATTATGTTGTTTGTAAAATTATGTAATTTCAGTATTAATCTCCTTTAATGCGAGTGGAATATTTAATGTAAATGTGTATATCGACATGAAAACAGAGTTTAAAGTCATTGTTTACTTCATTAATGTTCGTACGCATGGTTTATAATGTCCATACGGTGCGTACATATTTACGCCAAGTTTATTTTTTATAAATCCTGATATATGCGTAAAAAATTGCATACGCAATTTCTATGCCTATTTTGTGCATATGCAACGTTTATAAATTAGATCCCAGTTATTTTTCTCCTTAGCCCAGGTAAGACGCCTCTGACATAGTCTGTGGTTCAGGAGTGGCTTAACAAGAGGAATACGACAACTGTAGCCAAATTCCTTGACACGTCTGTATGCCTTGACCCCAGCCTCAGTCCATTCCTTGTGAAGTTCACTCAAATTCTTGAATAGATTTTGCTCGGTTGGTTGTGCATCTTTTTCCTCCATACTTTTTCCTTCCACTCAACTTTCTGTTAACATGCTTGGATACAGCACTCTGTGAACAGCCAGCTTATTTGGCAATGAATATTTGTTCCTTACCCTCCTTGTGAAGGGCCACTCAAAGACATTCACAGAGTTGCCTATAACCCACTCTTGCTGTGTGCTTCAGGTCATTGTCGTGTTGCAAGGTGAACCTTCTGTCCAGTCCTATCAAGTTTGGCCACACTTCCATAAAACCCAGATTTGTGGAGTGTTGCAGTGATGTTTTTCCTTCTCTCCACTCTCTGAGGCAGAAGTCTCTAAGCTCATCCTTTCCAATCATCCTACTACATGTTGGCTTGATCCTATTCCATCTCATCTCCTTCAAGCCATTTCTCCTGCTCTTGTACCTCCACTTACTCACATCATTAACACAGCCCTTCACACTGGTGTTTTCCTCAACATTTAAATAGGCTTGTATATCCCCATTTCTTAAGAAACCTAATCTTAACCCAACTCTTTTAGAGAACTACAGACCAGTTTCCCTTCTACCTTTCATTGCAAAAACACTTGAACACTTGTTCAAACAAGTCTCTGCCTTTCTCACACATAACAACCTCCTGGACAGCAACCAATCTGGCTTCAGAAGTGGACATTCGACCTAGACTGCCCTAAGTCTGGCAAAAGTGGCTTCCAAATCTTCTATACTTATTTAGATAGATGATAGCTAAAAAATTTACAGCCAAGTATGGTGACCCATACTCAGAATTCGTGGTCTGCATTTAACCCATCCAAAGTGCACACACACAGCAGTGAACACACACACACACACACACACACACACACCATGAACACACCCCCAGAGCAGTGGACAGCCATTTATGCTGTGGCGCCGGGGAACAGTTGGGGGTTTAGTGCCTTGCTTGAGGGCACCTCAGTTGTGGTATTGCCGGCCTGAGACTCGAACCCACAACCTTAGGGTTAGGAGTCAAACTCTCTAACCACTAGGCCACGACTTCCCCACTTGCTGGATTTGTCCGCTGCTTTTGATACGGTGAACCACCAGACTCTCATGTCAGTCCTATTGGAAAATGGCATCTCAGGAACCACACACCAGTGAGGTTTGAGTCTTACCTCTCATATAGGTCCTTGATATCTTGGACAGGTGAGGTGTCCAAGTCGCAATATCTAGCTACTGGGGTGCCTCGGGGCTCACGATAACTGCTCGCATCTCAGCATGTTTAACAGACATTTCTTGTTGGATGATGGACCAACACCTTCAAGTCAACCTGGCTAAGACAGAGCTGCTTGTGGTTTCAACAAACCCATCACTTTATCATAATTTCACCATCCAGTTAGGCTTATCAACAATAATTCTTTCAAAAACAGCTAGAAACCAAAAGCAAGATTTGGTTTATACAATATTAGGAAGTTCAGGCCCTTTCTTTCAGAACACGCAACACAACTTGAACTCCTTGTTCAAGCTCTTGTTCTATCCAGACTGTACTATTGCAATGCTCTCTTGGCAGGTCTTCCAGATACTTCCATCAAACCTCTACAATTTATCCAAATGCCACTGCAAGATTAATCTTTAATGAGCCGAAAAGAACACGTCACACCTCTGTTCATCAATTTGCACTGGCTACCAGTAGCTGCTCGCATAAAATTCAAGGCATTAATTTTTGCCTACAAAACCACCACTGGGTCTGCACCCCTTTACCTAAATTCATTACTTCAGAGTTATGTGCCCTCTAGAAGCTTGCGTTCTGCAAGTGAATGATGCATTATTATGCCATCTCAAAGAGGCACAAAATCACTTTCACTGACTTTTTCATTAACTGTTCCCTCCAGGTGGAATGACCTGCCCAACTCAATTCGAGCAGTTGAGTCCTTATCCAACAAAAAAAAACAAACAAAAACACACCATCTTCATCTTAACCTCCAACCCTAGCACTTTCTATTCTATTTTAATTCTACTTTATCTACTTTTTTTATTAAAAAATAAAATGAAATAAAAAAACACTAGCTTTCTATTTTTTCCTATTCTATTTACTTCTTTGTGTGTGTGTGTGTGTGTGTGTGTGTGTGTGTGTGTGTATACCTTTCTACGTGTACTGCGTTAGGCTAACCGAGACTTGTCGTTTGCACTTACTGTTGCATTTTTGTTAGTTTTGATTGCTTCTTTTGTCCTCATTTGTAAGTTGCTTCTAAAAAAATAAACTTCAAAATTAATAAAATTAAAATGTTTCCGTTTTTCCTTCTGTAGGTTTCTCCCATCTGCATATATGATCATTGAGCTCAACTAGAGTGACCACCAGGTTCTTTGTCACCAGTCTAGACAAGGCTCTTCTCCATCAATTGCTCAGTTTGGCTAGGAGGCCGGCTCTAGGAAGAGTCCTGGTTATTTCAAACTTATTCCATTAAGGGTAACGGAGATTACATGCTTCTGTGAACCTTCAATGCTGCAGAAATTTTTCTGTCCCCTTCCCCAGATCTGTGCCTCGATATAATCCTGTCTTGGAGGTCTACAGACAATTCCTTGGACTTAATGGCTTGGTTTGTGCTCTGACATGCATTGTTCACTGTGGGACCTTTTATAGACAGGTGTGTGCCTTTCCAAATCATGTCCAATCAACTGTATTTACCACAGGTGGACTCCAATCAAGTTGTAGAAACATCTCAGGGATGATCAGTGGAAACAGGATGCACCGGAGTTAATTTTTTAGTGTCATGGGAAAGGCTGTGAATACTTATATACATGTGATTCTTTTTTTTTTTTTCTTTTTTTAATAAATTTGAAAGATTTCAAAGAAACTTCTTTAATGTTGTCATTATAGGGTTTCCTTTGTAGAATTTTAAGGAAAATAATGAATTTAATCCATTTTGGAATAAGGCTCTAATATAACAAAATGTGGAAAAAGTGAAAAGCTGTGAATATTTTACGAATGCACTGTGCAAATGCCCTGGCTGCCTGGTGGTTCATCAGCAATTATCCCATCAAGTTCGGTCAGAAATCTCAGAGTAATCTTTGATGACTAGCTGACCTTTAAGGACCACATTGTTAACACTGCTCGATCATGCAGGTTTGCTTTGCACAACATCATAACTTCTGAGCCTAGATAGACTGGCTTCCTTGTCTACAAATGGCTCATTCAGTTATTTGAAGAACTTACTGAAGAGAGCCTTCTCCTTCACACACTCAACCTGATCTTGTTTGATATTCTGGTAACACTTTATATGAGGCTCATACAGTAGGTTGACAACCAAAATGGGTAATAACGCAGGGCCGCGGCGTTAACTGCAAGTCAAACACATTCAAAAATCAAAATCAAAAAAAAAAAAAAAAAAACGGCAGGTGGCACAAAGGGACGGATTGCGAAATGACTGTAATTGTAAAATGAATGGAAGACGTAAAACAACAATAACATTATAATATACATTATAACATCCTAAAAAGCCATTAAAAAATAGGATAGTCTTAGGCTACAGTCTACTCATCAAAAATTTAAAGAAAGACCTTTACACAAAGGCCCTAATGCATGATATTCTCAATAAACATACATATATATATATATCATCTCTATATATATATATATATATATATATATATATATATATATATATATATATATATAATCTCATCTCGGTTCATTCTTGGTAAAAATAAAAATAATATATATATACGGATTAAAAGCTGTTTTCATCTCGGTTCATTCTTGGTAAAAATAAAAATAAAAATCTTCAGGTTCCATTTGCAGAGCGAAATGAGAACGGTGCAGCATTTACAAATAATTCTTATTAACTCTGTTATTATTCCTGATTTTTCAAACTGCTAACACTTTGCATTTTTTAATTATGCCTTTACTGTGTGACCAAAAATTGTGAATTGTGACTTTGATCGCGCTGGTGCCTCACGCGCACATATCTGGAAACAGCAGTCGTTCACTGACCCATTCACGCTTTCAGCGGTCCACTTTGGCATATTTTTGCTCATTATGATTTTTTTTTTTTTTTTTTTTTTTTTTTGCGTAGAAACTGAAACACGGGTGAAATCCAAAGCCTATTTTACCTAATGAATAAGAGTTTAGCTTCAAATGGGCAACATGTTTGGATTTGTCCCGAATGAGAGAGATAAGCCCAACCTTATTTATTTTTGTTTTGTTTATAAGCCTATATTATTATATACTGCAATTATATTCATCCATTAGAATTATATATATATATGTAATTCTTGTTCTGTTCTGATAAATTTGTTGAATTTAAAACATTTGTTGTAAAGTGAAGGGAACTAAAAATATCCTGTTGGTACATTAGCCTATAGCATTATTAGGCCTGCCATTATTATTTCTGAATGTAATAAAATGCAACTCTCACAAATTTAATTTATTTTTTAGCATGTTTAAAAAAAAATACAGCAAACGAAAATAGGCGATTAATCGGTTAAAATGTGTTATTGTGGGTTAACAAATTAACATTATATACTTAGGAGCAGAGTATGGGCCTAATCTAGGCTATGTTGTTAACTATTTACAAGTTTCGTGTAGCTATAATTTTATCCAGCTTTATTTTTCCATTGCATCCGAAAATGACTTTGTGCATGCGCATTCACTCCGCGCGCTCAAGCTGCCACCCGCAATGCTCAGCTGTGGACGGTTTTAGAATGTTTGATATAAAGGTTGCTGTCACATATTATATACAGGAATTGTTCATTAAAAAATAAGTCAAAATATATTGTTAGTTTTATGCAAACATGCAATCAAGGTCTTCGGATACAAGTTCATTTAGACTATTTAACATGCACTGTGACATTTTACTGTTTAAACTTATAAACTTCTTAAGATTTTAAAGTCAGTTGAATAGTATTGAAATTCAAGTTGAATATGGTATTTAAAAAAAAAGGTTTTAATTGCTTAAATTATTTCTATGAATTAATAATATGTTATCATGACTTTTTCATCCTATCATTTTTTAGAGCTATATTCGTTTTCTATTTCGGAAACCAAGCACACACTTCTTTTTTTTTTAAATCTATTAATCACTCACATAGCTCTAACAAGGGTTTATTTTATTTATTTATTTTTGTATTTTTTTGAGGAACGTGCCACTGTCAGGGGAGGCACATCATCATTAGAGTTGCTAATTAACTTCAGAAATGGCAAATAAGGGCTAATAGAGGTTCTTTCTTTTATTCTTTATTTATAATGTTTATTCTTGAAGAAAATAAGTATTTACTCTTTACGAAAATAAGGGACAATCCAAATATTTGTAATGTACAATAATATAGGCCTATGTCTGTCCATTGGATTTTAAAGCATGACAACTGAAGGTCTATGAAACATTTCTATGATGCACTTTTTTTTTTAAACAATGGCACTTAAAGTTTTAAAATAAAATATTATTTCAACCATATAGGCTGTGAATAAATAAAATGCATACTTTTCAATGAAAGAACACTTAGGTTGCTTCTGGTGTTTGGATTTGTAGTTTAAGAATAGCCTACAGTAGTTTTTTTTTTGTTTTGTTTTGTTTTTGTTTTTTAATCTTTATTTAACAGCATTAGCTCAATGAAATACGTCTTTCTTCAGATAGACTGAATGTTTCCCACCTTGCTAAATGTTGGGCTCATGATCAATGAGTTGTATTCGCCTCAAACTGATTTTATAAAATCCAAACGTGGATGGTGAAGCTGGGTCAGTTAGAGCTCGTGCGTGCTGTGAAGCAGAGCAGCTGGCAGAGGATTCCGCTTGGTCTTAAAGCCTGCCTCAAACGTCTACGTTCACAAACGTCTACGATTTTCTCAAAAATAATAATTAATTATCAATTGATAATTTGTTATTTTTTTGGTCTAGTGATAATAATAATATGGGCTGCGGGAAAATAATGAATAAAAAGAGTAGGGCTGCTGTGAGTGCAGGCATGTTTCAACCCAGTAACATGACAACACACGTTCCTCACAGCCAACAAACAGAGCGAGTTCAGTTCAGTTGGAGGGGGCTGGGGGTTTTGGGGTAGTTCTGTATAGCTTGTGGGGGTCGAGTTAAAGGTGTGAATCTCTTGGTCTTTCATATGGACAGTGTCTTATGAGGGTATCAAACTTGCAGAACAGGTTTTTAGGACATACTGGTTTTAAAACAACTTTAAAGAAAGGTTTGATCCACTTCAAATGTTGACTACTGTATAATAACTAATAAACATTATTGCGCTATAACTTAATTTCAGAGGAAGTTGCCTTAACTTAAAAAAAAAATTAGGGCTGGGCGATGGCCTAAAACAATCCCCGATTTTTTTTCACTAAAAAATCTGATTTAAATCGATTTTTTTGCCTCCCTACTTAAAATCAATATTCAAATGACAAATAAATTGTTCAAAACAAGTTTTAATATAATTCTTTATCATTTACCAGTCAAATTTATAACTGAAACAATTAAAAAATGCAGTAGCCTAGCTAATGGTATTACCTTAATGCTGGAAAGACCTTTATTTTATTTATTAATTAATTTTTTAATACTATCCCATCATGCATCTAACCATCCACTCAGCGTTAAGAGCTGTTCAGATTAAAACTGGCAGCTCCGCAGTGAGTCAGTGTCATGGACGGAGGACAGAGCAAGTGTAAATCAATTTTCTAGTCTATATTTTCATCTCGTTATGCCGCTGGTTTAGGTTATGTATTTATTTTTATTTCTTATTAAAGCCCTGCATTTCAGCCCGAGCCTGACGGGGCCCCGACTTATTTATGCCCCTAGGGCCGGGCTTCGGGCCAATTTTCACGTTATAGCTCACATGCGGGCCGGGCCTCGGGCCTTTTTTGGGTTATCCTTCTATTTATACTTTTAGACATTAAATAAAAAAATGAGAAGTTGACGTCGACGATAGAAAAAACAAACATAGAAAGACATTTCATAACCTCATACCATTCATAATCTGATAATTCAACCCGTTATAATTAAACTGACATACTGACATGACAGTCTCACACACGCACGCACGCGCGCACGCACGCTTTTCTGTCAGCGCGACCCACGATTATACTTCACTTATATCCACTTATTGTAGTAGTAGCTATTAGAGGCCTCTAAAGTAATGTAAATGTAAACAGCACAAGACCCTGCTACCGCAACTGTCAAGACTGGCTCGCTCTGTGTTTAGTGTCCCGTCAGCAGCAGCGAACGTGTCTTCAGCGCAGCGGGAAGAGTGATAGAAGAGAGGAGGACTGGGTTAAAACCTTCCACTCTGGAGGCTACTCTTTTTCTCCAACGATGGTCTGTAAGAGACTGTTCTAACTTTTCATTTGACTGGACTTTATTTTAGTTTAACTGTTGGAAACTAATGGAAAAAAGAATGGACATATTCTGTGGTGCGTTTTTGAGGTAAGATAACCTGCAAGTTTGTTTTTAAATAATTTAATTTGTTTAGATTGTAGGCTATTTCTCATTTCGTTTGCGAGCGCTGTTGCGAGCCTGCCTCAGTATTAAAATTTTTTTATTTTGTTTTACTCACTGTGGTTTAATAAATAAACATTTATTAAACTGTCTGTGTGATAGCTATGCTTGAAGTGTTTTATATATGGATTTTATTGTAGCCAAGTAAAGTATTAGCGTTAATTTGAGAGGTTTAATTTATTAAATATGTTTTAGGCTACTCGCTGTCGGCTCGGCTGTTTAACGTTAATCGTCATTAAAAAAAAAAATGCTCCAAACATTTTTCTAAATCAACTTAATAAGGAAATGAAAAGAAACATAACACAAAACTGACCCATTTTGTAATTGTTGCAAACAGGGCAGGCTTCCGCTGTGTAATAAAATAAATAAATAAAAACACGGGCTCGTGTCGGACTCGGGGTGATAATTCTGATGAGCTGTCGGACACGGGTCGGGCTAGGGCCTGAGCGTCTCGGGCCAGGGCCGGGCTCGGGCCTAGATTTGAGGCCCGTGCAGGGCTCTATTTCTTATATCAATTATTTGTAAATATAGCAGACACTATCTAACCGTGTCTACACCGGACGGTCTTGTTCATTTCGTAGGGGAAACATCTCTCTCACTCGGCAGCAGAGTATGTGAGAGTGGAGCAGCAACAATTTCCCTCCGCGCTCCTAGCATTTAATAATCACTCCACTCCGCGCTCACTGATACCAGAAACACCACTCGCCTGATGATGAAGATGAAGTAGCACAGTAAAATGACATTTGTTTGAATGCATTATTGCGACAGCGATTGCGTGTGAATGTGCTGTAGCCTATCTGTTTAAATCATGCTTTAACCCGAAAATAATCAGTAAAAGGAAGACAAACTCCTTGAGAACTAGCCTGTAACATCCCGCTCGGCTATTGCCGTCATTATAATCTTCTGATTGGAGAGATTATGTGTATCAAGCTATAGCTAAATATGTTTATCATGTGAATTCTTGCTAAATATGCAGTTATATTACGGTCTGTTGGCATGAATTGTACTCGTGATGGAGCTGTCCTGGAGCGCTCTTGGAGCGAGTGAAAACCACGACACTCCGACTTTTAAAAAATCCTCTCCTCGCTCCAGTCAGAATCACACCGCACTGCTCATACTCTGCTCGGCAGCATGTCTCAAACGCACGGGGGAGGGTTGAGCCCAATCAGAACTACAAGACCTGAGTGGAGCGTCGGCCGTTTTATTTTGTTGCGTCCATACAATATTTTTTAGAGTGTGAAATATACATTTTCACAGAATGTAGCCTATTCATGAACAATATATTGAAGTTTTTCTAAATCCCAAACAGAGTCCAGACATCAGTAAAGTATCCGTTTATATGTGTTTTATAGGCTTTTTTTACAGACGTGACACAAAAACACAAGAGTTTTTATATATTTTGTAGACTTTATGTGATTTAAAATGCACAAACCAGAAGCACAATATCTGCAGAGAAGGGCTAGCCATTCTCAAAACATAAAATATCAATTTTATTTCAATTTTCGTTTTTGTGTTTCTGAGGAAAAATCAGAGTTAAGATATCTCTCCATTACAGACCGTTCTGAAAGAAGAATTTATGCAAACACGTATAAAATGCTTTAAAAACTTAAACAGAGATGTCTAGAGGGTATTTAATAGATCTGCCTCCCACGTAAGATTTTTCTAGTTACTAGTTGTTCATTTGTCATTATTCGTTGCATTATTCAACTAATCAGGTTTATATTAAATTTACATCTATAATCCATAATGAGCCTTAATATATTGCATGCTCAATCACATGCATTATGTTTGCCCCAAAGCCCAGCCAGAAGTAGCCTAATAATTGTGAAAAAGGAGACATTTTATTATTTATTAATAAACAAATGTTTTCTTGTCGGCTGCAAGATGAAATTCACAGTGCTGACTCTCTCCACATGGATGCACCTTTAGAGAGAAATGCACCTTCACAGATTACATAATGCTTTCGTTTTGAATTGATTCGTTTAAAAGGCATTTCAAGCTTTCTGTAGATATATTTCTCATGTATGTGAGGCACCCCAATTTTCAGTTATTTCATTAAAAAATCACGTGACCGAGAGGGCGCCTCCCTGTCATGCATGCGTAATAATTTTCGCACAAACACTTGAATATGAATAATAATTCATATGTTGCATATGCATTACAAAGCAAATATATATATATATATATATTTTTTTACATATATATAATATATATATATATATATATTATATTTTTATACATGCAATTACCCTAAATAAAACCAAACAAGATTTGTAATGAAGATAAAATATGTAGATAAATAAGAATAAATGCTGCACGTGCACTCAGCACTATGCGCACCGAGCAAATCTTGCTCTCTGATATTTTAAGGAATATTATACAAACCTGCATTTAAATGCGGCTACAATTTATTTATTTATTTTTTACTTAAATTACTTGAAAGCAAGTAAAGAAGACTGAAGTTGTCAATTAATTAATCTCTTTTATACATCGTGTGTATTTCGTTGATTATAATGAGAGAACTTGAGTTTAATCATGAGGACGTTTTATTAATCAAACCATTCTTTGGAGTTTCAGTGATTTAGTTAAATCGTGCAGGTTTAATTTATTTGTTTCTTGTTTCAATTAGGCCTAAATAATGGGAGCGAAATTATTCAGTGCCTCACGTTTTACTAAAATAATGAAAGTAATTTATAAAACACGCAAGCCTAGCTCATTATGCTACCACTTTTAATGCTCAGATGCAAAGTAAACCACAATTTCTTTTGAATAATATAACACATAATTCATATTATATAAATAATACTGCACACTAAATGTGTCAAATCTAAAATATGGTGTAGAGAAAATAGGACAGGCTCATAGGCTTGATATTTATCCTGCTTGAATTCGTTCTAAGAAACGCACATATCTTCATAAGGACTAAACTTTCCGGTTTTTTCGGAGAGGATGTTGGCGCACGTTTGGCTGCCACTTCTCCTGCCGTATTTAGTTGTTTATTATTTTAATTAATTTTAAACTCTTCTGAATAATTTTAAACTTTTTGAGTCTTAACTTGCTGCTGGACTTCCACATATTTACCTTGTCTGAGCCAGCGCTTTGGAGTGTTTCCCCCCTGGTCTATCTGCTGCTGGTCGCATTTGTTTTGCCGTGATTCACCTGCTCTGTCTCTGCCTGTTGCTGCTGTCTCCGTGTGGGATCGGGCAGGTCCCTGGAGTTGCGTCAAGTTCTCCGTGTGCAATGGCTGTGTAACAACTCTTGGATGTCATCATGTGACTTCATATGATCACCTGGATTATTGCCTGGATTACTGCCGATTTGATTTTATCAGGAACCAGCGTAAAGCAGTGGACTGAACTTCTGGGCTTCACCATGCTGAGGTACTCTCTCTCTGATCTCTTGTCCCTGGGACACCATAGTCGTCCAGATATCAGCGTCATACAAACTTTGCGTTCCATGCAGCTCCTCCGCCGGCCTAGTTATAATCATAGAGGCTCTCGTCTGAGTCGCTCTACTGCCGGTGCTGGAGTCACTGCACTTTGGTCGAACCGCAGGCGCTCGCTGCGTCATACTTCTGGTTGCCGTGGAATCGGCCATGGTAACCTACGCTATCCTGAGGTTCTCTCTCAAAAACCCGCGGCGAATGTGTGCTGTAGCACTATGCGACTTGCTCACTTCAACACGAGGTCAATAAACAATAAAACGGCACTTATCACTGACACTATCCTTGACAGGAAAATTGACATTCTCTGTCTCAGTGAAACTTGGCATAAAGACAATGACTATCTTTATTTGAACATGTGTGCCCCATCTGGATATAAATATATTGACGTGCCTCGAGCTTCTGGTAAGGGTGGTGGCTTGGCTGCAGTATTTGCATCAAATATATCACTTGATGTTATTGATGCTCCTACTGTTTCATCATTTGAATGTTTGGTTTTTAAAGTCAATGGTGCTTCACCTGTTCTTGTGCTGCTCATTTATCGTCCACCAAAACCTAATACTTTATTTTTTTCTGAGTTTACTGAGTTGCTGACACTTCTTAGTCCACTCTGTCCGTCTATGGTCTTGACTGGTGATGTCAATTTCCATATTGATAATCCAAACTGTGTCAAAACTGCTACCTTTTTGGACATTTTGGATGGTTTTGACTTTAAACAGCATGTTACTTTTCCGACACATAGGCTGGGCCATATATTGGATGTGGTATGTTCTGCTGGTGTTGGTATCCAATCTCTGGAAAGTATCGACATGAGTATAAGTGACCATAGACTTATTACTTTTGACATGTTATGTCTTCATAATCCATTTCTGAGCGCACTATCAAATTTCGTGACATCAAGCACATGGACTTCTCTCTTTTTACCTGTGCGAGAACGGCTTGTTACTTTTAGGAACTAACTCCGTGGGAGCACTATAATTCCATGCTTACCTCACTTTTGGATGAGTTCGCACCTGTGCGAGAACGGCTTGTTACTTTTAGGAAACCCTGTCCATGGTTTACCCCGGATTTACGTTTAATGAAAGCCACCGGAAGACAATTAGAACGGCAGTACAAAAAATCTGGCCTGACAGTGCACAGGCTTCTTTACACTGAACAACAGTCTGCTTACCATTCTGCTTTGAATACTGCACGTAAGAGCTGCTATTCAAGCATCATTGGTAACGCTGCAACAAATTCTAAATCGCTGTTTAAGACTGTTGACAATCTTCTCAAACCAACTAAGGCCGTTGTTTATTCCTCTGTTGACCAGTGTAATAAGTTTCTTCATTATTTCACCGGTAAGGTTGAGGGTATATATAGCACTTTAAATACCATCGCTCCTCTTGAGCTAGTTAATATCCAGCCTTCAAACTTCCCAACTACTACCTTTTCAAACTTTGAAATGGTCGGAGATGATTTTATTATAAGTACAGTGAAGTCCATGAACTCTACAACCAGTATTTTAGATCCGGTTCCCTGCTCGGTCATTATGAACTGCCTTGCATCAATCTGCCCTTTTTATGACTTCAATTGTGAACTTGTCATTGACTTCTGGAATTGTTCCTCCAGAACTAAAAATAGCTGCCATTACACCAGTTCCTAAGAAGACTGGTTGTGATGTTTCTGATATATTCATCCAATTACAGGCCAATTTCTAACCTCCCATTCTTGGCTAAAGTTCTTGAGCGCGTTGTGGCTGTTCAGTTAAATAATCACCTAGCTCTGAACAGTCTCTTTGAACCTTTTCAATCTGGGTTCAGAAGAGGGCATAGTACTGAAACCGCTTTAATTAGGGTCGTAAATGATCTTCTTATCGCGGCGGATTCCGGTGCATGCAGTATTTTGGTCTTGTTAGACCTCAGTGCTGCTTTTGACACTATATGTCACTCTCTTCTGCTTGACAGGCTGGAAAATTGGTTGGGTCTTTCTGGAGCTGTCCTCAATTGGTTTCGGTCTTATTTAACGAATCTGGCCCCGTTCGTTGGCTTGGGTAACTACAATTCAGATACCGTGCCTGTTCGACAGGGAGTTCCTCAGGGTTCAGTATTGGGTCCAATATTATTTAACATTTATATGCTTCCACTTGGGCACATCATTAGGAAACATGGTTTTGGGTATCACTGCTATGCGGATGATACGCAGATTTACATCACCACTAGTCCTGATGTCCATTGCTCATTAATAGCTTTGCGTGGTTGTTTTAGCAGAGATCAGTATCTGGATGCATAACAACTTCCTGAAGCTGAATGGCTCCAAAACCGAACTGATGCAGATTGGTACAGTGGCAGCTACTCGTAAGGCCGAGCAGATCAGTTTGATTGTTGATTCCTGTACAGTAATCCCCACTTCACAGGTGCGAAATCTTGGTGTCATTTTTGATTCACAATTATCATTTGAAGCACACATAAAACACATCTCTAAAACTGCATTTTTCCACCTGAGAAGCATAGCTCGACTTAGACCTTTTCTCTCTCTTTTGCAGACACAGAAAGGCTTATACATGCCTTCATAATCAACTAGGTTAGATTACTGTAATGCCTTGTTCTCTGGCCTTCCAGCTAAGTCGTTGAGCAAGCTTCAGTATATACAAAATTCTGCCGCTCGTGTGCTCACTTGTACTTCTCCTCGTGAACACATTACACCGGTTCTTTCACAATTACACTGGCTTCCCGTAAATGTGAGAATTGATTTTAATTCTTATTTAACTTACAAGGCACTTCATGGGACTGCACCTGACTATCTTTGTGATCTCATCAGTCCTTATACTCCATCACGCTCTCTTCTTCGCTCTACTAACTCTCTTTCACTTCACCAGCCATCATGTAAGCTAAAGACCATGGGGGAAAAGAGCCTTTTTCATACAAAGCCCCTAAGCTATGGAATGTCCTTCCTCTGCCCCGTCAGAAATGCACCAACGTTGGGTTATTTTAAAAGTTGATTAAGACACATTTATTTAAGACTGTCTTTCTCTAATGAACTGTTGTATTGCTTTTGGTGTTTTTATTTTATTTGTATTCATTACAAAATAAAATTAACTATTAGAATTCAAATAAAATCTCAATACAAAATAAAATGTTCAGGTGTTATTATTATTATCTGTGAATATTAAATATTTTTTCTTTCATTTTCCCCCGACTGCAGTCAAATATAAACACATCGGTGAGGCAAAGCTGACGTCTATCACATGCTATTAATTTTAAATATTTAACGCGTTAAGAAAAATTAAAGCAATTAATTGTTTTTTTTTTACTTCCTGTGGGGCAAACATGTGTTCGACGTTCGCGCGCTGCCACCGTCTCGAGTTCGGCTGACACAACAAATCATCCTGAGTAAAGATGGATAAGAGCAAGGAAGGACTTTAGGAAGTTGTACTATAAAATGTTGCCTGATGGACTCGCTGGATAAAAAAAAAAAAAAAAAAAAAAAAAAAAGTATATCTGTGCATTTTGCAAAGCCAAATTTATTTACCACAGAAGTAATTTGTCTTGGGCATATCCCTTGAAAGCAAAACACTCTAGCGAAACGATGTCTACAGAGCCTCGCCAATGTAAGTTACAGTAGTGTCTTTTTTGTGGGCAAATGAAGAGATTTGTAAGTGACAAGGTAACGATTGCTTTGGTTGTTTAGATAGCTAAAAACTGCCCGCCCCCTGCCCCTTAACATAGTAGATGACAATGGACCTGAGGGAAAATCATTCGAACTGCAGCAGGAGACATCTCATACAATCTACCCTCGAGAGGAAACCAACATGTCAAAAATACACACTTTGTATGAAGATTGAGAGGGCACGGAGGAAGATGAACATGATAGAGCAAGTGATGCAAATTGTTTTCACAGGGGACCACCTGGACTTCTGTCAACAATGACAACTACTTAGGTGTCACAGTACACTTCATTGATAAAAGAATGGAAAACTGTAATCATTTTGCACTAACTGTGAGCAAACAGAAGAACAAAACTATGCTGAGGCATGTGCTGATCATTTTCTCAATGTCGCAAAAACAATGGAAAAAAAAACGAGGAAAAGCTAATCATACTTGGCACTGACAGTGCCCGTAACATGGTCACTTGCCGCAAGATCAATTGTCTTCTCCATTTTGAAGACACCAGCCCTACACTGCCCACATTTTCATAAAACAAAATGAGAATTCCAAAACAACATAAAAAAGTTGGGGAAGAGATAAACACATGTCATTAAAGACATAAAACATACAAGTAATAAAGTAAATAAAATTCGCACAAAAAATGAAACATTTTCTCTCTCCCATCTGTATGTGTGTGTGTTTTGTACATGTTGCATACAGGCACAACAGGTAGTGCAATTCTGTGTGAATGAATTCCAATTTACTGAGCATGTTTACAACACCTTGTGCCTTCTCCATTGCAGATATGTGACTGAACTGCTGGGAGGAGAGCAGTATGTTTCCTATTGAGTGGTGCTGCCAGATTTTTTGATTATCACCATTGTTGAGGTTTGTATGATAAACAGTGTCTGATGGGCTAAGTGTGGGAAAATTGTTTATTTTTTTTTTATGTTTGAGTTCATTTACTTTCTTCTTAACCCTTTAGCGCGTACGATTCACCCGGTGTGATCACTTTTGGTGGTCCCTGAAGCGGACGATCACACCACGTTTGTGATTAGAACTTTCAGTGTGTCACGTCATCAAACTGCTGACTTATTAATCCGCTTTCGCGCTTTGGCTGGCCGCAGAGCCAGATCGGATCGCGCATGAGCGCTGGACATATCATCATAAATATTTAGTGTTTTCAAACCCACCATATCTAATGCTTATTTTAGGTTCAGATATTTTAAAAACACTTATAGTATATTAGCAAAAACATACATGTTACAGTTTGTAAACTATACACGTGAGGTCTATGGGGAAATCGGCAATACATGACCAACTTACAAAGAGCCACGTACTTAATCTGAGCTACATGTTTGTTTTATTGATATCATATACCAGATTGTGTAGGTAACTATAAAGTTAATCTGCACTTTTCCGTCCTGATAAAGACCTCGAGTTATCCCCTTACTTTAACGTGTTTGTTCGGGAGGAAAGAGGGGAATTGAAAAGATGAATTGCGTGCTGTAAATCCACAGCTCGGATTCAGCGCGAATCTAACATTGCGGCGTCCATCACACGGTATAGATCACTAACAAGGCCGATAATATATAAAAGCTGTTTTAAAACTACCGAATATATTTACTTGCAAATATTTCTCAGAATCGGGACATCAGATATAACATGAACATAGTGATGTATGTTTGTGAATACTTTCGAAATAACCAGGAAAAAAAAACGAAATCTAAAATCGGTCCATGTGTCATCTACAAGACTCTATTTTGGCTGTGGTTGTTGTGTCACATGCACACGCCATGACGCGTCGCCATGGAAACCAATTAAGGCGGTACACGCTAAAGAACGGTCGCCTGAAAACATGGTAACTCACGCGGGATGGGCGGGGGTCTTCCAGTTTGCATACTAGTTTGGAACCCCTCACTCACGTCGCAGAAGACTCAATGGTTTTTTTGTTTCAAATAACATTTCAGTTCCAAAAGTAAGCATTACCACACATAAGACAGTGTTAAAACTAATTTAAAGCAGTCATTTGCCTGGTCGTTAAAGGAGTCACTCATGTTGACTTGTTGTTTAAAAAGAACACTTTATTTGTGTGATGTTTCCGTAAGGTAAAGGGTTTACTTCCAGTTTAAGGCTTCAATAAAAATACACCATTCATTTTCACATACTGTGCACTATGTTTTCTACTCTAGCCCGCCTTTTTTGAAACGAGGTCAATTTTGCAAAAGTCATTCATATACCTCTGTAAATCAAATTTAAACTTACCACATCACCACTCTAAGCCATTTGAGGGGAACAACCCAATGTGCGAGCCGGGGCCCCACGAGGAGGACTCGCGCGCTTCCCGTGTCTCCTTCACACGTTTCCACCTAGCTCTCGCTCCCCTCTCTATCTTCTCAATAAAATTGTTTTTTTTTGCCGCTCCCGTATTGTACAATGTTTATTATTTCTTATTACTTCAATTTAACACATTAGAATTAATTAGAAATCAATACATGAGAGGCTTACAATCACTCCGTCCAAATGAGTCAACTACACATTACACAATAAATAAGTGTACACCTGTATCACACACAAAGTGGTTTTTTGTTACGACCACAAACCGAGACGCATCGGGCTGCAACCTGAATATTAAGGAGGGCGCTTGCCCTCGTTAACCTGGCCCCTATCCTCCTCTGATTGGTTCGATGTCGTTTTTCGATATTAGGTGTTCTAGATTTGACCTGCTAGGCAATGTGTGAGCTAGTTGGCTGTACATTGTTACCCATCAATTCCCACTACTATTGACTTAACTAAAATTGTGGCCCCAGCATGTCCAAAGCCAATCTGATTACTCTAATTTTCACCAACATAAGAATCTCTTAGAAGTACTCAATACAGATGCTTATAATATCCCCCCCAAATGAGTAAATGAGCACAAAAAAAAAAAAAAATAAAATAAGTTTTAAACAAAACAAAACCAAACACAACAAACATTTCTTTGAGAAAACAAAAACAAACACTATGCTATACCAGGCACAGTTATGCATATTATGGTGCGATTAGTTAGAGAAAAACACAACCCAGCGCAAAAATAACAAGTCACAAATTCAGGTTTTTGGGGTTGCTTACATGGAGATGATCAGCCATAGGTTTCAAAAGCTTGTGTTTTCAAAAGCCCCCAAAACAGAGTTTTATTGACGACACCTGATGTTAACAAACAGAAATCACTGAAGTAGCATAATCTACATTTTGGTTACCCATTACTGTGTGTCTGGGTTTGCTTTAGTTGGGCTCCTTGACACTTAAACTTTTTAAACAGTTTTTTTTGAGTTGTCTGTAATTGTGATACAGCAGTGTAGACAAGCAAATAAAGAAGAAGCTATCTGGTGTTGTTTGTTTTGACACGTTTGATCTGGATTTCTGTGTTGGCGTTGTGTCCCTTAGCAACAACAGACGTCCTTTGTCTGTACAGTATAAGCATTATCAGTATAACCTCACAGTTTTCAGCATAATCAGAGATATTCTGAGAGCGCAAATTTGCTTCACAACAGTAAAAAAAACAAGAGAACACATTATTTCATTTAGCAAACAGGACATCACAGAAATCAGGCTGAGAACCTCAACAATTGGTGACCATGCAAAAAGCCTGTTGCACTGCCATTCTGGGTGGCCACCAATCAAAACAATCATTTATGGCTCCCATCATGCTTTGCGGAGATGAATAAATTAATGAGATTAATTGTCTTAAGATTTATTCTTAATCTTTTCTTTTATTTTTACTTTTGTATGCAGATGTTTACAGTAGCTGGTTTTGTGATGCTTACAGTTCATCTGTTAATCTGAATTATGCTGTTCGTCACCATTCTGAGATTCATACGCTGGTTCTTGATGTCACTGTGTGTCCTAAAAGAAAGGTTATCCCTCCCCACTACAATTTTTTTTCTTAATCAGAATTCTTAAACTTCTGGATTTGAACAGGAAGATTTCAGGTCTTCTATTGGTTAATGTAGCAGAGTGGACTAGCAATGCTGTATAGTTGAACTGGAAATTTTAGACTCAGGAGAACACACGGCTCTATTTAGTACACTGCAAGGCGCAAACACAATGCAACTTTAATGTAAAAATCAGAACCAACACCCACCTGAACGAGCTTTAACTCTGGGCATATCGCAGCTTGTAGTGATCATTCAGTTGACCAAACCCTGCAAGGGACAAAAGGTGTACATAATCTTAAAAAGAAGTCGTCAGGTCAAAGAAGTCCCACTAAGCAAAACAAGGACCACTATAATGGGTAACTCCATAGAAATTAACCCCTTTTTCCCGCTCCTTCAGTGGTGCTTGATAGTCCGTGTTTGGGTTGCCCAAGTCGTTAGGTGTCCTTCAATAACTATGTTTTGGAGGACTGGCCGTGCCAAGACACCACACGTTCTGAACTCTACTCGCTCCTGCTCTCTACATATCTATGATATCGCAAAACAAAAATTGTGAACTTCTATGTAAAAAAAGTTGTACCTGTCCATTTTGCATTCACCATATAAATGTTTCTCACAGTGGTTTCATGATCGCCCACGTCTACTTGGAATGGCATGGTATAACATCGTCTTCTTTAGCATCGTGGGGTTTTTTTCCGTTTTTTTTCTCAAATAAATAAATATTTGTGTAAATTTTACTTAATTTTTTCAATGTTTTTTTTTCTTTTTTCTAAGATTTTGAATGGTTGCTTGTAAAATCTAATTTGATTATTTCTAATTAATTCTAATGTGTTAAATTTACTTAATAATATAGGATATACAATTTTAAACAATTTTATTGAGTAAATAAAGTGAATCATTTTTTTACAGTGTACACTGCTCAAAACTCACATTTGAATCATCAGTGGCAAATCCTTTACATTTGTAAATGTACTTACAGACTGTGAGTCAGAACAGCCGGCATTGTACTCTTCTCTCCCAGGATCAGGAAGCAGTCCTCCATAAAATGTGCTGCACACATCTGAATATTTGGGTTAAACTGTTCTGGAACAGTGTTGTAAATACAAGTTAACCACTGATTTCTAGTTGTGTCCCCTTTTGGAAGGCCAAACAAAGTATTTTCACTTTCACAATGAAACAGCGTCTCCACAACATGGCGCCAGCGGCAACAGTGAGAATCAAAGGTTGCGCCTTCTTTCTTTGCGTAAACATTTGGGCTGAGTTATGCAAATCTTCCCACATAGTGACGTAGACATGTGGGGGCATGTTTAAACGAGGCGTTTTAGGAGAGCGTGGAACAAGGTCTCAACTATTAATAAAGAATATCTCTTTGAGTTGAGGACTTTAGTCTTTGCTATATTACAGATCTTTATGAACCAAGAGCTTGTAACACTCCAAAGAGAAAGAAGATGTGAAATCGCATTATATGACACCTTTTTAAAACGACATGTTGATCTGCTTTATCAATGCCAATTTTTTTTATTTTCTGAAAAACATTACAGAATCATGCCAAAAGAAGCAAACTCAACAAAGCAAGGGTCAACAGACCAACTACTCTCTAAAAGCAAATGCTGATCTCCATGATGGTAAAGAGGTCAACATATAAAACTTGTTAATTCTCAACTAAGAAATTTTTGTATTAGACATGTGACGAAATAAAGCAATCTGTTAATCATACTGTTAGTGAAGCTGGTAATGCTGTTGGTGAGTTATATCACAAAGCTTCAATCAGATCTTGAAAGATGTTAATCAGTCTTGTATCCTCAGTTCATCATAAGGCTGTGGCTGAAGACAGAAGGGAAAGTTATAGTTTGTGTCTTATTCCTCAGTTCTTTCAGTGCTTGTTGACAGAAGGTGGTTGGAATGATTGATAAAATATTTCATGAATAACTTTACTAACCTTTAAAATAACATTCTACTAACATTAAGGAATAATTAATGTTTTTCTGTTATTGGAATGTTACAAATCCAATATAAAATATAAATCAAAAAATTAAGTTGAAAGAACATTGAGGAAAATCATACCTGTTATAAAAACGTTCCTATTTAACGTCAAGAAAAATGGACATTTCTTAATGGTCCCAGAACCAACACCAGAATTCTGTGGCGAAGTTCTTGTAACAAAATTCTTGTTAGCCTGGAGGAGTTGTCTCCACAAAAGATGACAGGGACAGATGGTGTCGGTGGCCTTCAATAAGAAACCAGGGTACATGGCAACCGCACGGCACCTGAAAAAACAACAGGCTAATGAGACAACAGAGCAACAGCTTTCATAAGAACAGGAGGGTTTCTTCTGATTGCTTTGAGAGACAGATGAAGATGACAGACGCCATAAGACCACTGTCTGAATCGCACTGCAGAAGAACAGCACAAAATGGACATAGAAGGGGGTGTCCACTCTAGTGGTGGGCCAAAGACGAGAAGCAACAACGTCCAGGCTGGCACCATTGCATGCAAAGTTTTTGTCAAACCCTGCACAACACAGTGCCTTGTGAGAGCGTTGTTTCTCACTATCAGGTCCCCTCAGTAAAGAAGGGAGCGCCCTACATTGTCCACTGATAATCTAAACAGACTGGTGTTGTATCCGTAACTGCCTGTATGTCTAGGGGAATTAAGCTGTGACATTGTTTATACTTTTCTAAGTTACTGTTCTGACTTCTCAGCACTATTATTTTATCTGGAGTAAATTAATTTATGTATTCTTTCATTGTTGTTGTTATTATTTCTTTTTCCAATATTTGTAAATGCCTATATTGTCGGACCTTTTTGCAGTCTCAATTTGGAAACATGGAAAAACATTTGTGTTTTTGATTGCCTTTGGTAGTTTTGGTAGCACTTAGCATCTAGGCGTTGTGTGTGTGTGTGTGTGTGTGTGTGTGTGTGTGTGTGTGTGTGTGTGTGTGAGTGTGTGTGTGTGTGAGAGAGAGTGTGTGTGTGTTTGTATGAAATAGGGCTGTAGTACTCAAGTCCGGTCTCGAGACATTTTTCTATCGTCTCGGACTTGTCTCAGACTCGTTGGTGTTTGCACTCAGACTTGTCTCAGACTTGGTCAATGTTCTCGTTGGTCTCGACCGAGTCCAGCAATATGCTTTTTTCTCATTCAAAACAAAACCACATTTGCATGTTGCACCTGAAAACGTGTGGAAAACGCTAGGCGCACCGTTTTCTCCTTTTCTCAAAAGCACTCTGTAGACTGCGCTCTATGCTTGCACTCCCATGGCGTCTGCCGTTGCTAAGCAACCATGACCTGCTCTCCATGAAGACGCAGAAGTTTCAGCAAAGGATACATGGATTTCCAGCACTAAAAATCCCCTGCAGTAGCTCTGCTAATAAATTCATTTAAAAAATGGCTTGCCTTGTACAGCCCAGATCAGCTGTTTCTCCATCTTGGCTTAGTTTTCAATTTTGTTACGGGAAAGGACGAAGCTGATTCGTTGATTCTTGTTACATGACCAGCGGTGCACTTGCTGCATCTGAAAAGTTTAGATGTTTCTAATTAAATTTTCTACCTGTTAGATTGTGTTTTATTAATGTCTACACCTACATAACCTTAAACTTACCCTTTACAATAATGAAATATTAATTAATGTTGTACAGTGTGACAAATTAGGCTGTATTTATGTGTTCATGCCCAGTAGTGCCAAACATATCCCTTCTAGCTTTAACCGTGCGCATGCGTCATATCCCGAGCTTTGCATGTGTGCACTGTGCCAAGGCATGAGTCATTTTAATTTTTGACCAGAGACATGATGTCAGCAAACAGCAGCATTATAAAGTAAATTAAATGTAAATAAAGTACATAAAAAATAATTTTATCCTACAGCCCCAAACAGCTCCTAGAGTGCCAGTGTCCTGCAGAGTTTAGCTCCAACCCACCTAGAAAATTTTCATGTTCTGGGAATGTTTTCAGCGGCAAGTTTTATTTTAGTTCCTAGAATGTTCTGTTAAAAGGTAGGATACCATTCTCTAAAAACATTCTAAACATGTCTATTGATAACATTGTTAGAACATTATCCTCTAACATTCTAATAAAGCTTCCCATTACACTAGATGTGGACTTACATTGCTCAGAAGTCAAATGTTGGTTGAAAGTGAAAACCCAACCTTTGTTTGATGTCAAACTCCAGCGTAAATAACTCCAAAACAGTATTACCAACTTCACTTATTATAAAAAAGACTGACTTAATTTCTGTCATAAATGTAAAAAAGTTCTTATTGAGATTAACAGAGGTGTTGATGGTTTATTGAAAATAATAGTTTAGTTTGATGTCACCATTATGGTGATCAGTACTTAGGCAGTATGAGTCTTTTCAATGTTACTTTTTGTTTAACTGCTGTAACTGTATTTGTTAGAGCAAAAACAACAAGTGAGCGGAAAACTGTTCAGGTGACTTTTTTTTTTGCTTGCGGTGTTAAAGTTTATCATGTAATGATCTGATCAGCTGGTTTATTGGAGTCCTAATCTCTGCTTTAGTTTTAACTATTAGTGGTTTATAGCAAATGTGTTCACCGCATAAGATCTGCAGATTTATATATATGTATTTTTGTCTCTCTTTTTGAATTAGCCTCAATGGTCAGAACCACAGAATGCTTAGACACACAAAGACCTCAAGAATTATGTATGAATATCAACAATGCTCGGACATGCTTCATGTTGCAAGCATTTGGGTGCCATGGATGAGTTTCCATGATGTACCCAGACTACATGCAGACATGCAGCATGCAACCATTGTTCAGGTTTCAGAAACGGAATCTTGATGATTGTGTGACAGACGTTTTTTTTTTCATATTCTCCTAATCCTTGAAATTATCCTGCTTTAAATTCCGCCGTGTCTAGGCTGTGGACCCATTTTGAGTCACTTAGAATAAATGATATGCATCTACCATCCCATACCTTCTCCCTGTGCTTCACTGGTGAAACACCGACAAATCAGAACACTTCATGTGGTGAATGTCTTAATCGTCCGCAAGCAACCCCGCATCATCTAACAACATGTGTCTTCTGTTTTTTTTGCCATACGAAAGATTACAGCAGCCTAAAGTAACAACACTGGACAAGTCAAGTGTCAATTGCACAACTTACAGCCTAACGATCGGACCTTTACCATGATTGTGACACTAAACCAAAATATTACTTTAAACAGACGTTCAACATCAACCCATAAACACCTGCTGCTTGAAATCTGTATTAAGAAATGTTAGAGGATAATTTTTCTCCCTATAAGTAGAGCTTTTGTAGAAGGTTTTTAAATAACGTTATCCTATCTTTTGATAGTAACGTTCTGGGAACAAAAAATAAACTACCCGCTAAAAACCATTGTTAGAAAAATGCATGGTAATGGTCTCTTAGAAACATTTTAGAACCAACAAATTCTAGCTGGCTCTGAACCACTAATTAAATACACTTGAAACCAGCGCTCAATCAAGCTCTTACTAGACACACTAGAAAACTTCCCAGATAGGTGTGTTTAAGGCCAGTTGGAACTAAAACCTCTGCAGGGCATTGGTCCGCCAGGATCTAGTTTTGGAGACCCCTGTCCTACAGAGTTGTTACTAATTGCACATTGCTTTTTTGTATCATTATAAATAATAATGCAAAATTATTTTCTTAGACTAGAATAGGAGATATTCACACCACAAAAACAAATACATAATTCCTTATAGTTAAGTATGTGATCGCTGAAGAGGATCCTTTTTTTCTCAAATCGTTTGGACTCGGTCTTGACTTGAACGTGAAACTTTTGGACTTGGACTTGACTTGGACTCGACAAAGCTGGACTTGACTACAGCTCTAGTAGTGAACAAATAGCCTTTCAAGCCAAGAGTTAATTTTGAGGATCTTGTGTGTTTAGTTGGACTTATGTTGTTTAAAGGAGAGAGATCTGGTCCCAAATTAAGAAAAAAGTAATTTAATAAAGTAGTAGTATTTGAATTTAAATATAGTTGTCTTTGTGTTGATTTTTAACATTCATTTACTTTTTGCATTTAAATATCCAATATTGCAAGCTTCAGTCTTTTAATCACGATTAAATGCAAAAAAGTGTGATTAGGTAGTTGTATTTTTTAAATCGATGGACACCACAATTAAAAGTCTCATATCTTGCTATCTTGGTTGTGCTGCTGGCTTACTTAAACGCAAACAAAGACCACTTATAATTAGTAATACTAAAAACAAATAATACAAATAACTACATAATTTTCGTCAAACAGCCACAAGATCAGATATTGAAGATCAGAAATGAATGTGGTAATATGACACATTTGCTTTGAACTTAATTTTATTGTAATATCAGTTTAATTATTTTGATGGGCACCCTTTCGACAGCCCTGTTGACAAGTAACTCGCGCAACTACATGTCACTAGCAGTCGTTTAGGCAGTATTAGTTTAGTAGATGTTCCGCTAAATGAATGGCCTAAACAAGGGTCCTATGGATTTTGCTAGAGTTCCCCAACAGTACCTACTGATTTTAAGTAACTTTGTGCAAGTATGTTACTCGCATTCTACCAATCACCCTAAACAATAAAGATTTCCTCTAACAAAGCCGGACTAAAACTACTAATGAGAATTAGTTGTGCATGTACTTCGCAAAGTTGCCCTTAAGTCAAATAGACTAATGATTGAATTCCTTTTTATTGGTAGTTATTTTTATGCTATTTTATGTTTTTTTTTTCAGCTGAAATTATTGTTTATGGCTCTAACAGCAAAATTACTTAACCCCGGCACAGGGACCACTCCAATAACACGAGCACTGCTTCTCAGTCCGTCCTTGCGATATCCCGTAATTCCACTTCGCAGGGCACTTACGTTCGAATGGAACAAATGTCCTGAAGCGAATAAGGGAAGACATACAAAATGTGGCAGAGCAGGGGGCGCGATGACTGGAACACTAAGAAGAACTAGCACCAGAACGAGCATATACCACTCACACACTATGTAGTAAGATACTAGTGTGCAGAACTTTAATAAACAATGTCAAGATATGCTATAGTCCTATTATAATGCAAAAAGTTTTTTATTTAATAAGGGTTTAGTTATTGTGTGTTATAAATTAATCATAATCGTAAAAAATTATAACCACAACGATGCATAAGTATTATAAATATATATATATAAATAATTATCTGGGTATATATATATATATATATAGATATATATATAATATATTGATGCATCAGGATCATTCATTCAGTAATGGCCTTATAAATACCCTTATATTATCAATATGGGCTTCATCGCTAGAAATTGGTTAAACCGTTAGTCTCGTTCTGGTTCTGTGCTCTAGGCTTTTCCAGCCCGTAGAATTTCCCAGCTTCATTTGGCATTCAACCCACAGTATCTAGCCCTCCACGAACACTCGGATGATTCTTCAATGCATGTGGTAGACCATAGTGGTTGTGCGCTTCTTATTTCACCAGTATTTGTGTTAGGGGTACTTGGTTTTTTCGTGCTGGCTTCAGTGCGTCGTTTCTTTTCACTATCTTCATGATACTGTGGCACTACCTCATTCAAGGTATTTAGTCTAAAGGTCAGATGATTGGCAATGTTTGTACAAAGACTCAAATAAGGAGCCCTAGGGCGCACGTGGGGGGGGGGGGGAGTCTCTCATGCACTTATTACAGTAGGTGGCCAGGAACAGAGTGGGTGCTTTCTACCCTACCCCACCCAGCCTGCAAGCTTTTCTACCCACCCGCCGTTTAACTCAAAGGTCCCTCATTATACATCAATTCACAGCGCACACGATGTACTCAAAAGCAGCTTCAGTAACTTCCAAACGTTCAGTGATTTTAAAAGGGTCGAGCCATATTCTTTACATAACTTGCTTTGCTTGTATACACTCTGTTTAATTTGAAAACTCAAAAATATAAATAAATCACTTATAAAAAATCACGCCCCATTGGTAAATGCTACAGTGGAGATGTATTCTATTCCTTTATATTATCGGAGTGGCAAGAATTTGCGCAGCGCGGCATAGATGCTGGAAGTGTGCGGACGATACACCATAATAACTTCTATATTTGTCTACATATTTTTTCTCTTTTTTCCTTCCTTACAGGAATCTATTCTCATTGCATGTAAAACCCATACATTTAACTTTGTAATGCATATGCAAAATGTTGAAACCTGTGCCAATCCTTATTCCAGTCTTACGGTACAGCATTAGTTATTAATTTTTTTTACACACTAATATCTCACTTAACCTGCTTTGTAATTCTTTAGTAATTTACTGTAAAATCGATTTTATTTAGAACACATCAAATCCAACGAATGGGAGAGCGGAATCAGCATTAATCATGTTAAAACATCAAATTAGCCTTTTTACATTTTTACTGGTTGTAAATCTGCACTAATCTGTCTCGTCTTTGAAGTGACTTGTGAGATTTCTTTTTTAAAAGGCAGAATCCCCTACTGTTAAACCTCTAACGAAGTGTGGATATTTTTACTCTTCCATAGTCAATTGTTCTTGATTGTCAGGAAAAGGCCTTATGGTACGCGCGTCGAATTTGCTCTTGCATGACAAGGAGGGTTCCCTCCAAGGTTCATTTTTCTCTTTTTCTCCCCCCGCCCTTTGCCCCCCCCCCCCCTCTTTATTTTTTTCTCCTGAATAAATGAAAATACTTTAAACTGGGGTGCCCCTTACAGACATACCTAGACATGTATCTAACAGAAGTCTGGTGGAAATGTCTTGCTTTTTAATAAACCCTAATTTCAAAAACGAAAGCAAATACCTACTCCCTGAATTAGTGACGCATTCCTGTTAGAGATTAGAGGTCAGCACTGTGAATTTCATCTTGCGGCCGACAAGTACAACCTTAGTTTTTACAATAAATCATTAAAATTTCTCCTTTTTTCACAATTATTAGACTATCTTCTGGCCCTGTGCTTTGTGGCAAACTTAATGTGCGGGGCTTTGAGCGCTGAAATATATTTAAGGCTGCATTATTGAGTAGACTGTGATTACTTTACATAATAAATGGTAGCGATTTAAGTTGAATAGTGACTTGGAAAATGAATTACTACTTACCTTACAATCAAAGTACACTACAAATGGACAAGGAACTTCCTTATGTTGGGGGTAGTGAACTGCTAGATTAAAAATACCACACTAAACATCGGCGGTTAAAGTTTCTTACAACGCATTTCTTTAATACTCATGTTCCTGGATAAATCGGGCTATTTCGCAGAACGGGTCCGTACCGAAAGAGATTCCTTACCATTGATTTTGTCCTGCTGAACAACAAAAATGACAATTTTAAATAAAATTGCTATTTTATGTAGAAGATCTGTATTTGAGGACATGGTCAACACCTTCTCCATTCTGCATAGTATTGTTCTCCTTGTTTTGGGCATTGTAAATCACATGAAAGTAAACAACATGTTGTCTCAATATATTTTAAATGTCGCAATTAATATTTTTACATTTGTATTGCCAAAACAATGTACAAAGTACGCGTAGCAGCATAGGCTATAGGCCTACATTAAGAACAAAAGTTTTTGTCTCTTTGTGCAGATCGTGTTTCTTTCGCCAGTTTCTTTATCTCTCACTCAGAAGTGCCTCATCTCTCTAAGATAAAACAAAAACATTATTAATACTCTCTGATTCATCTGTTTCCTATCATCAAATAAATAAATAAATAACCCTATATGCTCGTCCTGTGGATTATTAAAAATGAAAATGTGAACAAAAATAAAAGCAATTAAAATGTGTATATTATAATTAAACTGACAGTTAAATAATAGATTATGGCGAATTTTTATGACCCTGATCTAATGTTAAAGTCGTAATGTGACCTCTGATTTATATATAACAAATTTCCAGTAGGTACTTTTGTAAAAAGTAAAAAAAAAAAACTAGCAGCAAAGAGAGCAGTGGTACTCTCAGAATTGTTCTGGTAGAAAACATTTACTCCTATCCAGTTCATATCATCAGACCACAATATCAACATGTATTTAGATCAGTTGTATTATTTTTCACATTTAGAACATTTGTAAGGCAACAAGGCCAAGTAACCATAAAAGAAATAGTGCTCGTGGGGGTTCAGAGTTTTGTCCTCTCTGAACCATTTTTAAATATTTTGCTATAAAATCGACTAAAAAACAAATCAAACAAACAATGTCACATCTGAAAATGACCATCATTTCCTCGTTCTTTCCTTCCCTACTTCCCCCCCTGGCTCATGATTGCGAGCATTTGTACAATAAGTTAACTAGTTAAGTATTCAAAAACGTTTGGCTGTCTTTCGGCTTGTCCATTTGTGCAAATAATCCTTTCCCCATTATAATCAATTCATGGTTTAGGTTTAAAAATGCTACTCAACAATGTTTGAATTAATGCTAAATGTGGCTGTGTAAAAAGATCAAAAAAAAAACAACACGTCTTGTCATGTCACAAACCTGTTTGAACGATAAATAATTAGGCCTATTGGCAGCGCTGTTTATTGTTCTCTGCAATCGTTGCTATGCAGCAAAAGTGTCACAAAAGAATCCCTTGAACACCATAACGCAGTGAACATTACATCAAACAAAAAGTGCAACCCGATCAACATTGAATCAGTGCAAGCTCGAATGATGGACTACACCATGTTTTGTATGAATTTTGTTTCTCTGCCTTTCTATTGCGAACCTTCCTGCACTTTCTAATTAGTAAATGTAATGAGCAAAATACTAACACTGGCATGTCCAAAATATATATTACTGATTACAAACCCAATCACATTGTTTCTGTTGTAGAAAAAACAGGAAAGTTTAACAACTGACCCATTTTCTCACAATATTAGCTTTTCAATACTAGAGGCCACATAAGGTTAGTCTTGATGTTAATGTACTAAGAAGAAAGACATGCAAAAAAAAAAGGAGAAAGCCAGCAAAAAAGAATACACATCAAGAACCCGCTGGCTAGCTCATTACTGAATGATACTCCAGTGGCCTACATATTGCCACATACATCGTGTATATTGCCATCACTGTTAGATGTTGACGTGAAAAGTTCACAATGATAGAATGATGAATACCCTCAATTACAAATAATCTGAACCCAATACATCCAGCATAAGAAAGCACATGATCATGGGCTAACAAATCATGCATGACTTTTAGGGTAGAAGTCCAGAAGTTCCCCTAAAGTCCATTTACACAGATACCTACAAATAAACACATACATTGGGTCATGAAGCTTCTTATGGCAGCGATTATAGTGAAAAGCATGTGTCAGTTACATTACACAAGACAATCACGAGGATAATACAGTGCGGTTAAAGACAACAGGACATATCTGTTTTCCACACTGTTTCATTTTAGACCAGAGAGTGTAAAATCTAAGACCCTGGACTCATTCTTCAATGGTGGGCTGCATCTTGAATGTATGTATCATTATTTTAAGGTTTTTTTTAAATAGAAAAGTTATTGGAAAACACATAAAGAAGTTGTATAAATTTGATTTGTTACAGTGTGTAGGAAGTTTTTCCCCCTCTTGAACCCCATTGTAATATTTTGCCTTAAAATCTACTAAAAAACAAACACGAACAAACAATGTACATTGAAAATGACATCATTTTCTGCTCATGATGAGAGCATTTTGGTACAAAGTTAACTAGTAATTTCAAAGTTTGCTGTCTTTGCCTCCTTGCCATTTGCAAATAAGTTTCCCCAATTATAACACAATCGTGTTTATTTTTTAAAATGCTCTCAACATGTTGATTAATGCTAAATGTGGATAAAAAAAAAACAAAAAAAAACGACAACACGTCTTGTCACAAACCTGGTTAATCGAACGAACAAACAAAATACACCGGCTATTGGCAAGCGTTATGTTCTGCAGTTGCTATAGCAAAAGTGTCTATATGTATTTTGCCGCTTGCCGTGTTCTCTGCTACTTACTACTTGTTGGTGTTAAAAATAACTGTGTCCATCTGCAGCTCATAATAGCATTTTAGCAAGATGGAAGGGCTTGAGTGAAGCATGTTTTGGCTCTAAATAATTTTTTTTTTGAAGAAATAAAGCCAACAGATCATTACAATTTACTGCCCTGATCGTTTGTGGTGTGAACGTCGCTCCGTTGCTTTGACATGCTTACTTTGACTAGAAATGGTAAAATGGTGCCTCCATTGTCTTGCAGTCTGGTGATGAAACCAAGCCGTGGTCCAGACTCGGACCATTTGAATGTGACCTGGAGTTTTTTTGCTTTCTTTATTTTTTTCTTTTTTTTTTTTTTTGTGTGTGTTGTGTGTGTAACTGCAAATGTATATGTGTACAAGTTTGATGCTGCAGTGGTATGTATATCAATACACAATTGCCATCAACACACAAACACACATTAAACTTTTTGAATAGCATTTTAGTAAAATATTAATAATATCAAGGGCTATTTGTATTATTACATGAACCAAACGGACTGAGCACACCTTAATGAAAGGAAAGTTCATTTAAAAATATAAACATTCTGAACAATCATTTCCTCTAAACACCCGGTGTTATTAAACCTGTGCAGTACAGAGATTTATTGTTATATTATATTCACTACAGAGTTTATGTTGCATAAGATCACTTTACTTTCATTACATACATAATCATTGTCCCTGTCCATACCACCACACACATATATATCTCTATTATATACATATCTATATATATATATATAGTCTAGTATATATATATGATATATAATATATATATACAGTATCTATATATATATATATATATAATATATGTGTATGTGTGTGTGTGTGTGTGTGTGGTTTGCCTACATTCTAAAACACAGAAGATAGGATCTTTAGACTGTTAGAAAATATTCACTCGAGATATTCCACCTTTGTTTTCTTGAAAACTCAGTCTCATAAACTTGTTGCCGTACTGTTGCTCAGATTTAGTCCATAAATAAAGTGGATTTAATATGGGTGGTATTAGAATAAATTCCAAAGAGAGCCATGAAATTACGCAGACTTTGAGCGGCACAATCCCTTGAAAACAATAACGAGTGTGGAACATTACATCAAACAAAAATTGCAACTGTCACATTGAGTCAGTGCTAAGCAGATGTGTTACAACATGTTTGTATGAATTTGTTTTCTTCTCTTCCTCTTCTGCCCTCTATGACTTCCTGCAACTTTCTTAATTAAGTAAATCGTCATGAGCAAAATCTACTACCTAACACTGTCCAACTGCATGCCCAACAATATATAATAACTGCTTCCAAACCCAATCCCAACTCACCATTGTTTACTGTTGTAGAAAAACAGGAACGTTTAACAATATGACCAACTTTCACACTATAAGCTTTTCCATACTAAGAGCCACACACGGTTAGTCTTGATGTTAATGTCTAAGAAAAGACATTCAAAAAAATGGAGAAAGCCAGGCAAGACAAAAGAATCTACATTCAAGAACCCTCCTGCCCCCTAGTCATTACTGAATGATACTCCAGTGGCCTACATCATGGCCACATACCTGTCCACTATGCCATCACTGTTAATGTTTGAAAAAGTCACATAGAAGAGATGAATAAATTACAAATATCTGAACCAAAACATCCCGGGGAGCAGAAGAAAATCACAAAATGATCATGGGCTAACAAATCCATCCATGAATTTAGGGTAGAATCCAGAAGTTCCATAAAGTCCATTTAACACAGAGACTACAGAATTTAAACACATACATTGGGTCATGAAGCTTCTTAGGGCAGATTATAGTGAAAATTACAGTTACCTTACACCAAGACAAAATCAGCAGGATAAATACAAAGTGCGGTTAACAGACAATAATAGGACATATCTGTTTTCCACTGTTTTCATTTGTAGACAAGAGAGTGTAACTACTACAGGACCCCCTGGGATCATTTCTTCAATGGTGGCCTGAATCTTGAATGTCATGTAATTAATTTTAAGGTTTTTTTGTAAATAGAAAAGTTATTGTAAAACCATAAAGTTGTATAAATTTTTATTTGTCACAGTGATGTAGGAAGTCCTGTAGAAAAAAAAACAAAACAACACCACCAAACAACGCAAACATTAATGCCCACTAACAGTACCACAATTTTTTTAACTACCAGAACAACTGAAATCTTACCGCATGTTCTCTGTCTGAATGCTTCCCCGTATTGTTTTTTGCAAAAGTTTGATTTCATTTGCTATATATAGACACTGATCCCATGTTTAATTGCACTCTCAGAAAAAAAAGGTACACAATGAAGTACAAATATTGTTCCTCAAAGACAGTTTTGTGTATCTTTTCAATAACTGTACCTTTAATGCAGTGGCGCTTCTAGGAAAATTTTAATAGGGGTGTCACAACCAAAATAAAGAAAGTAAAAAATAAACATAATTAAAAAGTTATACATATTTACTTTTGTTTCTGGTTAATGTAATAATATGAGTTTTAATTAGCATTAATACTTAATCCACCCGCTCTTTAAATAGTGTAGGTCTTTTAAATAAATTATACATCAGCAAAATATATGACAAGAAGTTTTTTCTAAAAAGTGCTACACCCTCTTTTAAGTTCAAATTCTTGCTTTTTTGCTGTTTACCGGATGGAGGTCAAATCCCCAGCACCTGCAATCAGTCATCAATAAAACTGATCTTGCCCTGCAAGGTGCACGAGAAAACCACCAGACGCTGCACAATCTGAAGTGCCGATGTAGAGTTTTTTTTTTTACAACACTATTTAAAGGGATAACCTCCATCCCAAAACTGACCGTAACAAATTCTGTGTATGCTCTTCGGTGTCAGTCCGTATGCTACAATGACGCAGCTGTTTTATTTTTTCAAAATCAAAGCTACCCTCCATGTAGAAACCGCGCCGACCTTGTGGCACGGATGACACAGAAAGAGCACCCACAGCATCCAGCTGATAATAACGGAGACACGGCGGAGACCGTTGACAAAAGGAATTACTTGAATAAAGTTATTGTTTGTTTTCTTGTTTGCCTTAACAAAAAAGTGTTTCCCGATCACTTTTCATATCACCCCCGATTTCATGTCTGATAGCAGTGGTTGTATTCTGTCACCGACTTTCATACCTTTTAATGAACCTTGCCACTGTTATTTACTTGGCAGTAGTGTTGCTTTCGTCACCCGAAAATTGTATGACTAGAATATCGTCATCAATTGAAACTTTATCAGGTTGTGAACGAAAAATGAGACGAGACGCAACGTAACTGCTGGTCATGTGATGATGACTATAATTAAATGTATAGTGCAATATCGTAGACGAATAAAAACGCGAGAATAAATGTGGGGTTACAAAATAAAAACTATGGCTAAAAGTGTCTCTTTCATTTTCGTTGACCCAAAAACGAGATGAACCTAAATGTTTTTAAACGTTATTTTGGTCTCGTTAGGGGAAGTCGTTAGTATTCACAGTATTATTTGGCAGTATTTCCTGCTTATCCTGTCTCCGCTCACTGCACAGAACGCGACCCAGACATCAATTCCTTCCCTCAAGTACCACGCTACGGCATTTTTTAGTTTAGAAAGTGACCGTGACTCACTAGAAGATGACAACAAACAACGTTAGAGTGGCGGGAATGTAATTTCCACGCCTGGCTCTGCTGACTGCGCGCCGACTCGCTTCCCAAATGGACGAATCTTTTATAAGCTGGTCCGCGTTTGCCATTGTACTATGTCTTTGAAACGAAAGGGACGACGCAGGAGTAAATTGTCCTCTAAAACTGTCGGGAATCAAACCAGGTTTAGAAGAAGTCATTGCCCATACCAGTCCTTCGTGGAACTGCATCTATTGATGAATTCATCATTTCCTTCTTTATGACCAACGTCACAACAATCCATAACTTACAAAACTATAGTGCTGTAATACCCCATCAAACACAAGAAAACTATTAAAGCAAAGTGTGTCTCATATAATATCTAAATTGACGTTCTAATTCGATTATTTTACCAATAAAAAATAAAACAATGACTTCAAATAAGAAAGCCATTGGCACCCTAATGACAAACATTTTTTTCCCAAAAAAAATCATTTTTCCCCCTTTCCCCTATTTTCCGTCAAATGCCTGCAAGCACCTGATGTAGTTTGACGTACTTTCCGATTAAACTGCTTTCGGTTTCACACCAAACAATGACACAGACGATAGCATTATTTTGGCTTAGGAACCCCCCGGAACCTCGTGGTCATTTTCAGTGGGGAGCTATGCGTAAGTTACAAAAAAATGCCATGCACACGCGCGTCCGCCACCAAAACGAAAAATTCGCAACGCACCGATCAAAGCGAACTTCCTGGCAACACTCTTCTGTAATGACCCAAGCGAAACTGCGGACTAAGCGTCAAGTAATAAATCAAGACCTTGACAAACGAGAAAAGTGACTGTATGGCCGCCACCGGTGTTTCGTCTTTTGTATAGAAAATTAGCAGATTATTATTATTATTAATTATTAGTATTATTATTATTATAATTCAATTTTTTAAATTGTTTTTATTTTATTTGTCTCAACATTAACTTTATGGTTAACGGCTAAACGTTTTTGGTTGGTACAATACATGTAAAATTCAAATCAGAGAGTCTTCCAATTTTCTGAATGGATGGATTCTTGATTCTAGAAGGTAAACAATAATAATAATAAGATTAACCCTGTTTTTGAAATGGTGTTTGGCATAAAAGAAAATTTTGGTTTCGTCTATACTTCTAGGTACTTGTACTATACTGACTGGGTAAAATAGAATTGCCATTACTAAAAAGCCAGAGACTAAAAAGAGACTAAAATGTCATCCGCTTTGTCGTCGACTAACACTAGACTAGACTAAAAAGATTAGGAATGTGACTTAAAACTAAAAAATGACAGCTTCACACAAGACTAGACTAGACTAAATTAAAACACAGGCCCCCAAAACAAAAAGTACTTGGGCAGTCTATTGGGACAGTCTCCTAAGCTTCATGGTGTTTCAATCCAAATATCTTAATTTGTGTTCTGACGATGAACAGAGCCTTTAGTTTGGAACAACATTGGGGTACGTGATTACTGCCATAATTTTTTCATTTTGGGATGGAGTATCCCTTTAATGCAGCTCTGTGGCACATGGAATACTTTAACCTGCAAGTAACAAATTGAATCAACTAATGTTTTTGGATATTTTAAACATAAAACAGTGAAAAACTGATGTTTGAAATTATTTTAAAACATGAAAAGGTACCTTAACACCTGTGAAATTAAAACTGCCAGTAGGTGGCAGCGAGTCCTGTTACTAGGTGAGTCATTGAAATCATTTAAACGGTTGCTGATTCATTCAGGAAACAAAACACTATCATGTTGCTCAGAAGTGCAATAAGTGGCTGTGTTGTAATGATTTTGTTTTTCGACTTTTTTTTTTTTGGAATAGATCAAAAACAGGGAATATGTTTTCTAAATGTACGTCTTCATTCATATTAAATTTCTTGTTCCATTGAATCTGTTTGTATACAATCAAATATCACATTTGTATTTATGCTGAATGTTGGAGGAGAAAAAAAATTTACTCTTCTTGTAATAGTAACTATCTGAACTTACATAAATATATAACTTTCTGCCATAATCACTGAAAAATGGGATACTTCTAAATTTCCAGTAAAAGAACCCCACTATAAATGCGTTATTTTGAGCACTAGTTCTAGACCATCCCGTATGTGTTATGCACAGATTGCGTGGACCTCTGTAAGTGTGTTTGTTTGACTTTTGCGCCATAGAACTCGTTAAAAAACCACACATTATATAGCACATCAATACCATGTGTCACGATCATCAGCTGGAGTGCCATGGGAACTCAGCATGAGGGCACTCCACTCAGGACTCTTTCATTTGGTGTCCATTTCCATTCCCAAACTACAGTTTACATAATCATGTTCTTAGGTCTAATCTCCACCAGGTGTTCCCATTACCCTCCCCTAGATATACATGTGTTTGGACTCTCAATAGCCCCTTGCACACTGCACGTCGGACCCGGCAAATTGCCGGACATTTGACGGGTCGACTTCTGGGAGAAATCAAACAACGTCCGGGTTGATCCTGGGTCAGGGACCTAGTAACATTTGCCGGGTTCAGTCCATCACTGAGCGCGTGTGAACAAGCCAGGCTAAGCGGGGTCGTAGGATGATGACTTTGTCGCGCGACTCTCTGTTTGGTGTGGTTGAAGAGATCAACGTTCGCGACGAAAAAAATATGCGCAAACTGTGTACGAGCAGAGAGATTCAGTTAGTCCTTAATTACACGCTGACGCTGAGATCGTTCACCAAGCTTCAGTGAAAAGTTTAACGGCCTAGTGTTTGTCGACTCTTACATTACACGTCACACCCTGATATCACGTGTATTCACGGGACCTTTACGGGTTGTGTGTGAACGCACGCACATATTCCGGGTAATCACTGGCAGTGTGAAAGTGCAAAATCTAGCGACCCGGGTACGAATGCCGGGACACATTACCCGTGTATTTGCCGGAATCGCAGTGTGAAAGGGGCTAATGATTGCTAAGTCTTGTTTAGCCCCGTCTAGCATTTCCAAGCATTTTTCGCAGTGTTTGTTCCTTCCGTGTTTGACTTTGGATGTTTATACCGACTGTGATTCTCTGCTGCCTGCCCCGACCTCTGCTTGTTTCTGTTGTTGATTTTGGATATCCCTGTACATACCTGACGCTATTCCTCGATCATTGCCTGTTTGACCCATTCTGATATTAAACTACTGCCAATGGATCCGAACGTCTCTGACTCCACGTTACAGAAGACTTCGCCAAACCAGGATCCAGCAGCCTAAGGAATACACCAAGGTCAGTCATGCATCCAGTAGCACAACTTATGTGTCTACGTCAAGGAGATCGGCCCATCGAGGACTATGTGATGGACTTTGTTGAACTGGGCTCATTTAACACTGCACGAGATGGCCGCCAGCCCGGCGCCACTGCACGAGATGGCCGCCAGCCCAGCGCCCACGGCACAAGATGGCCGCCAGCCCAGCACCATGCACAAGAGGGCGCAGGCTCGAGCCCAGCACCACTGCACAAGATGGTCGCCAACCCAAAAACCACTGCACAAGATGGCAGCCACAGGTGATAGTCAAGCGCAAAGTCAAGTCACCGTTGATCTTCCAGAGTCAGGTCAGGTCGCGCTGATTCTTCCAGAGTCAGGTCAGGTCGCTCCTGATCTTCCAAATAGTCAGGTCAGGTCACGCTGATCTTCACAAATCAGGTCAAGTCACTACTGAGCTTCCAGAGCCTGGTCACGTCTCAGCTGAGCTTCCAGAGCATGGTCACGTCTCAGCTGAACTTCCAGAGAATCGTCACATCTCAGCTGATCATCCAGAGCCTCGTTCTCATCCTGTCTGTTGCGCCAAGCAGTGTTCTCTCAGCCTGTTGTGTTGCTGTCAAGGAGACGGTTACTGCTGTGGAACCTCCAGAGGTGGCGGCAACTGCTGCAGAACCTTCGGAGGGTGTCAGTAGCATCACCCACAAACTCACGGCCCTCTCACGGCCTGTCACGGCCACGGAGGCCGTCCACGAACTCACCGCCTGTCCCGTCACGGCCACGGAGGCCGTCATTAACCTGTTTATGTTCTCTGTTTCAGTCCTACCTGACCAGACTGGCTCTCCTGTGGCTCCTTCTCCTAAATGCCCTCCCTCCCTCCCGGCTCCTGCCTCCTCCACCGCTGTCGTTCTGGCAGGCCCTATGCTCACCCTCACCCCATCATCACTGCTGTGCGAGCTCCGCGGGGACTTCCATCCTCCAGCAGGGCCGGAGTCTCCCCAACTTAACCTATACCTTCAGCCTCCAAGGCCTGGACTCCGCCTCGGCCTGTTGACCCGTCAGCTCCCACATGGCTCCTAGCTCCCTCCTCTCCGCCATGGCATGGCAGTCCACAGCAGTAACCTGGCTCCCTAGTCCTCTCCGGCTCCGCCTTGGTCTGGCGTCGTCCATCCTATGGCTCAGTACTCTAGTTTACTAGTTTAACTCCAGATAAAATTTCAGCTGAGACGTGACCAGGCTCTGGAAGCTCAGTAGTGACTCTTGACTGATTTACGAAGATCAGCTGTGACTTGACCGGACTCACGAAGATCAGCTGTGACTTGACCTGACTCTGGAACATCAGCGGCGACCTGACCTGACTCTGGAACATCAGCGGCGACTTGACCTTGCTATTGACGATCACCTATCAACAGCGCGATTATCTTTGTTATCATTTTATCACCATTCCTAATTCAACACTGTAAAACTTTACTGAATAACTTTAGATTGCCAGAAAAGTAAAATGAGAAACATACATTCATGTCTTACTATAAGTAATTATTGTGTGGCATACATGGGACATTCTACCAGAAATGTACATTTTTCTGTCCTTGACTTGTTACAGTGAATAAAAAGTATTTAATCAAAAAAATTCTAAAACTGACTAATGGTTGATTTCTTTTGAGTTGTTCTGTAAAGGACTGTGTCATTTCATTAGGTTCTCAGATGTATTTTTTTTTATTATTATTTATTCAAAAACACTTTTGAAAATTACAAATCCTGTCATTGTCCTTGTCCCCAGTCAAACTTGGACCTACAGCTTTCATAGTTTTGTTATGCTAAAAACTGTTATTAGGAAAATACACTCCATCAATAAACAAGTTTAAGTTGTTATCATTTACATCAATTGATTAAAATCATTAAATTATACATAAATTCTACAAATAAATACTATGTTACAACTGTCCCAATGTTTTCGGTCAGTTCTGTCATGTTTACATAAACCTAACATAAAATGTGTGCAATACGCTTTAAAGGTATGACTTAGGGGAAGTGACATCATTGGACTGAGGTGACGCTGACACTGATCCAAGTGTGTGTTCTGTCATTGAATTGTTATGATTTTAAGCTTGTTTTTTAATGTTTTTTTTTTTTTTTTTTTTTTTAGGAGGATGAGTTAAAGGGTCAGGCCCTGTCACGGTAAAACATCCCTGGAAATAATGAAAATGTTTTAAATCCAAAACATGTCTAAAAAAGTTCACTGAAATTCCTTGATTGCATGTTTACAGTTTTTATGCTAGTACATGCTAGCAGGCTGAGTTTACTGGCAGTTTAAAAATGGCCGACCGGTCAGGCCCTGTCAACATGCAGGCCGTCACATTCCTGTTTTGACAGGAACCTGGACAGTCCTGTGGCACACAGCCTTACAAGATGAACGGCATGTTGTTTTTTTATTACCTTTATTGCATATAATAAGTATTTAACGCATGCCATAAACACATATTTGCCTAAATAGACATTACACGAGTATTTCGGAAGCCTTTTTATGATAATCAGACCATTTTTAAAAAATTTTGTTCCTTTTAAATCTGGTAGCACTACACTTTAAACATTTATGATATCAATCAATTTATAGAATAATTGTCATCTGTAAAAGCTTTGTGAAGGATTATGTAATTATTACAATCATACAGGGTGCAGTTAAGTCAGGCTTTTCCAATTAGTGCAAGCTGAGAGGACAAAGGCAATGTCGGGCAGACTCAAGACAGACCCTGAGAGAAAGGAGAAACATCTTCAGGAAGAAAGGGAGAGAGATGGGAGGCAGAAAAGAAAAGAAGGAAAAAGTATTGCATGAGTTTGAATGAGGCGAGACCAAAGGACGCGTAGGCGCAAATTATGGAGAGAGCACTAGAAGAAAAACTCTAGGCTTAAGAGAAATGCCCGCAGTTCCAGGGCCAGGGCTTTTAAGGTTAGAAAGGGCTACTGTCACAGTACCATTTCAAATTACCATCTTGGTAATAACAGGGTGATACCATGCTAATATCTACATTATTATGACATTGCAATTTCCATTATTACCATGTAATTTCCTAAGTAATAATGAAGATATTACCATTAGTATTACCCTGTTATTACTGAGGCCACAATATGATGTGGTACCACAGTTACTTTGCTTTGTGCTTTTTAGTTTAAAGTCTATACTACTTTATATATTATGAAGTTATGTTTCCATATAACTACGGCACTGTAACCTGAATAGAGTAGTGAAACCTTTTAATGACTGTTAACATGTTGTGTGACAGTCTGTGTGATATATGTTGCAGGCAAAAGAGAGAGCGGGGAACGGGGAAAAAAGCAAGACCCATTAACACAAGCCAAGGTCAGGCTGCAAAAGAGGTTCCTTGTGGGACATCCTGAGGAACCTGCACAAAAAAATACTTGGCAGAGAATCCCATCGCGGAATCCGTCAGCTGTCAGGAATTCTTCTGTTTTTGCAGACTACGGGAGCGTATGGGTAGTGCACCCAATGCTTTCTGATAGGGAATCATGCTTGGTAAAACTTGCATGAGTACTTGGGCTTTGTAACTCAAAAATCTTTTCAGCATTAAGTTGCTCAACAACCCTTGAAACTGGAAACGCTGATGGCCGAAAGAAATCTGTTGTGGACCAAACCAACAAAGAGTGTATGTACCAATGACTGTGGGAAATGCAACGAGAAGCCGTTCACCTTGGTAAGGGAGTATATGTAAGGCTTCCCACCCAGGTGGCATACATGCGTGGGTCACAGATCACACAAAAAGGACGAACAAAGGACCAACACTGAAACAACCTTCAAGAAAAGACAGTCAAAAGAATGTGGAGACCACACTAGATGACCTCCATCAAGCTTTTCAACAACATGCTTCTAAATTCAAAGAGAAGGTGAATGTTATCATAAATGTGGAACTCTCTTAAAATATATTATATTAAATATGCATTCTGAGATCAGGCAGTGCACTCTGGAGCATCCATGAGCAAGCAAAAACCGCTTGCAAACTGGAGTTTTATATTGTAGGACCAGACACTGAGGCAACTGCTTCAGCACCATCTCGCCATCACGACCCCCACCCATTCGTGTCTATGTCAATAACCTCTTACATGCCTGTCACAGTGGTCCATTTCCTGGGTCAGCGATGGACCTTGAAAAACAGCAGTACTGCCAAAAGGGGGAAACTCTACCGCTGTTGGGCACCTCCCTCCTCACACAAAAAAGGGATTCCAAGCTGGGCGTGAAATTTCTTTGAGGCCAGCCATGGTAAAGGGGTTGCCCAGATGGGTTGGAAGGTGTTAATGAAAGAGCAGTCTGTGAGTATCAGTTGGTGCGGCCACGTCCGGCGATACAGCCACTAATGACAGATGTTGAATCTGTTTTGAGGCCACATTGCACACATAGGGCAGCCACTCTCTAAACTGTTCTTTACCTATGTGAAGTAGGTGCCATTGATCAGGGCAATGTGAGGACACATAGCACAGACAAGCATTATTAAAACCCAAGTCCCATCACCAATGAGAATACAGCGCAGGATTGTGCACTACATCTCGCTATGGCATATTCCTCATTCTTCTGTGACCCGGGACTTGAGCTGCATGTGCACTGTATGGGGGATACACTAGCATTATTACCCCCAGTGCTAGCATGCTGATAACACAAAGGCATTGTCAGCTTGCATACACGACCTTTATCACCTCCCTATATCCGGCACCTATGATCAGATAGAGACAAATGGGGTCCTAGAGTCAGTCATTTCAACAGTGTGCACTCGATAAAATATGATGGAGACAATCTACCGACTCAGGCCATCAATATCACCAGCCATTGGATGAGGTTTAGGTGCAAGTGAGATGCATGCATATCACACGTAGTGGGAATGAACCGCATTCTTCTGGGCGCACCAGTTAGAAGACATGATTCTGGTATAATGTTCGATGATTTCTATGCTTGTGTCATTCCCCTCTCCTTACCTGTAACGCAAAACAGTAGGCCATAGCTTGCACCACTGAATCCACAAAAGTGACATTTCTGGGGCAAAGCTGGTGCTGAGTAGTAAGGATTATAAAATAATTTTTTGATTTCATGTTATGTTATCTGATTATTACACTCCCGCAATTTACTACGTAGGCTAGTCGATAGACGGGGTATTGTTTGTCTACGTCCGTCTTGTGTTGTAGCGCATTCTATTTGGTAATTGTTATTGTGAAATTTACTTTTACGCTATAATTTAGTATCGTCCCATTACCCAATTCTTTTTCACTCCTGTCTGTGTTTTGTGCCATTGTGTACATTCTAGTTGTTTCATTGTTTATTTGTATGCTGGCCGATTGTTATTGTATTAAACGTGACCATTTAATGAATTGTTTTAAATGAAACGTTTAAATTAAAATATATGATTTTTTGTTTATATTGAAAAAATATTAAACTTAAAACCTTGTAGTATATTGAATTATTATATGTAGAATAGATATTTGGACTATACAAGTTGTCAGTCAATCTTATATATGAATTAGGTCCTTATTATATAAGTCAAAATTGTAATATCGTCAAAACTAGCAATAAGTCAGGTAACTTGCACAAAGTGTAAATAGGGACATTCCGTTATGTTTTATTATTCCAATAGTAAGCGCAATTTATCCCAATACATTTAACACCATCGTCATAATTTACCAGAACATCTCAGAAAATATTTCTACCCCAGACATCTTCTGTTTTTTCGGGCTGGTTATTTCTGTATATTACTTTGACAGATGTCTCGTCCAGTCATTGCTGATGTAATCCCAAACCAGCAATGCTGTGCTCAAACCGTATACCTACCTCTTCTGGTTTGTCCGATTTTCATTGTGTTTTTCTTCTGCTGAAATGCTGTTTTGTTTTCGAATTTATTTGCGTTGTGTTTTATGACATTAGTTTATTGGTTTTGCGAATTTGTCACGGTGATTTTCTGAGTGTTGTTAATAATGGTTTCTGAATTTTTTGTTGTGTTTTTTTCAGCATTGTATACTTGTTGTTTTTAGATTATGCATTTGCGTTTGTAATTTGTAAATTTGTTTTTACTAATTGTGAATCTGTATTTGCCTGACAATCCGAGGCCACACCGGTTACTTTATGTAATTTTTACAAGTGCCTCAACAGTGGCAGTTGCCCTGAACTGTTAGTGGAGGGACAGATTACTTTTATTCAAAAGATTGTTATGTGTTTTGATGAGGAACATTAAGTCTTTAGGGGCTTTGGAATAATGAAGAGAGTGATTATACAGCAAGGACATCCATATGAGATCCAAGTTTGTTCATCTTATTTTTTTTAGTGAACAAGGTCCAAAACTGTAAGAAAGACATCAGAGTAATATATGTCATTCACTTCTGTGGTTTAACCTCAGTTTTATGAAGCGATGTGAGTGCTTTCTTTGTACAAAACTATGTATCACCTATTTACAAAATAATTTATCCAAAGTGCATTCATGTGACAGTGTCATCTCTTGTGTGAACACAACATGAATGCATTGTGGTGCTCTTTCGAAAGTGCATTGCAGATCAATGTTTTTGTAAAAAAAAAAAAAAAAAAAAAAAAAAAATTGTAAATTAAATTTTCTATTTCCCAATCTTCGAATGTTTTTGTTGTTTGTTTTGTGCAAATGTAGCTCTCACGTCACTTCATAAAATTGAGGTTAAACCATTGGAGTCACATGGATTACTTTAATGAGGTCTTTCCTACTGTTCTGGGGTCTCATTTATAAAACTCTCCATAGATTTCATCCTAAAATTTTATAGTAGGCACAAAGCTAGATTTCACGTACGCCAAAAGTTTTCAGATTTATAAAACCATGCATTTCAGAACCTGCGCACAAATCTCTTTATAAATCCCAGTCAGGGGAAGATTGTGCGTCACGTGCATTTCAACCTCGTCTCTCCCGAAATAAATCACGGGCTTACAGCGCCTGGATTTTACTATACATAACCTCATCTGCATATCATTTCCATGCGAATCTCCACGTGACCCCATGTTTAACACAGAGACAGTAGAGGTAAAATAGTGCATCCTTATGATGTTTTAGAATAAATATACAAAAAATATTCATAAAACAAAAATGGTTTCCCAAATAGTTCTCAGATATTTTAGATGATCTCATTCTTTTTTACACTGGCCCAAATAGAATTTAAATTATTTCAAATTAAATGTATGCAGTTTTGTTGATAAGATAAATATACATATTTTTAGCTTTTTTAGTGAAACCCGATAAGCCCATATTTATTGCAGTGTACTGTCTGATTCGCCTAGTCACTGACAAAGTATTGTAAAAAAGAACATGCAAATCTTACCCGTTTTCTCCTAGTTATGTCCTTCAAATATAGTGGAATTTTTCATAATGTTGTAGATATGACTTTACCACCACATTAACACTTCTGCAGCTGTGGTTGTACAGTAAACCAGCTGTGGCTTTGTCACAGTAAGTGCCCCTCATTGATCATTGTTCTCCATTAAAAATATTTGGTCCACACTATATTTTACGAGAGTGCATTGTACTTTTTACATGTACTTATAGTGTACTTACAGTGTATTTATCTAGAAAGTTCTGGTAATCAAAGGTAACTACATGGGGTAGGGTTAGGTTTAGGGGGTAGGTTCAGGTTAGTACCTGGTTATTACATAGTTAATGTAATTACTATAATAGAAGATTAATAGTATGTACATGAGGAACAGGACTCTAAAATAAGTGCTACCGATATTTCTATACTTGTGATCATGTGTGATCTAGTTTAGTTCAGTGGCCCAAGATTAATTACTGTAACTCCTATAGCACTCCTCGCATGTCATTAAAAAATAACATGTCACAGGAAAATTATGTTTTATTGTTAATGAAATTATGCAATTATGTTGTTTGTAAAATTATGTAATTTCAGTGTTAATCTCCTTTAATCACGGTGGAATATTTAATGTAAATGTGTATATCGACATGAAAATAGAGTTTAAAGTCGTTGTTTACTTCATTAATTTTTCTCAGTCATGAAAAAAATTAGTACGCATGGTCTAGAATGTCCATACAGTGCGTACACATTTACGCCACGATTATTCATAATAAATTTTTATAAATGAGACCCCAGGTGTAAATGTGCTCTGAAACACTTTTGAGATGGTTTTAAATCTGATCTCTCAAACCACTTTGCATATTTAAGTTGCATTGCTGCTTATGGGGGAACAGAAAGCTCTCAGAATACTTCAAAAATATCTTGCGTGAATCTTTAGGGTATGCATGTTTAATCTTGACTTTGCTTGTTTTGAAAGTATGGAATGAATAATGTATGTCTTTATAGTTGCTAAATGTTTTTTTTAGAAGTGGATTTCTTTAATGCTGCTTTACATCTGGTAAACCCGGGGAGAAAGTGAAAAATTTTCACAATCAGACAGGTGTTGCATGCAAAGATATGTAGTAAGATAAAACATTTCAGGGTACAGTTGTAAATATCAGTGGAATATAAATGCAATCAATTTACTTTTTCTTTTAATACTGATTCTTCATTAAGTTAAAGGAAGACCCACGCACACATATCCCACTGTGCAGATTTGGGAAAGTCTGACTGGACACAAGTCTTCAGTGAGAAGAGAATCTTCAAAATTTGAAAAAAAGGAAGGATCTAAAATTTTACAGAGCGTTGAGGTTGAGGATGGTTTTTTTTGAAAATGTTAAATACATGCAGGTTGTGTGAAAAGTGTGTGTGTGTTGTATTATGAAATATTTTGCAGTTTTTTGTTTGTTTGTTTGTTTGTTTTTTAAGTGATACACTGTATTTTTAAGTCCTTATTGTAATCTGGAAAGATCATTTACACAGTAATATTTTACTGTTCAACCACTTGTGTGTATTTGATATGTATTGCATTTACTGATATTAAATATCTTTTGGTTTCAATTGTTGAATGTGCATGTTTATTCGATAGGAAATTGGCCTTTAATAGTTCTTGAAGGAACATATTTGCCACAGTTAAGGTACAAATGGGTTGTCACTGGGGTGGTACCTGAACGGACAAGATTTGTACCTTTGATGAAGGTACAATTTTAAACCAGCAAGTTTTAAAACAAAAAGGGTACATTTTGGTTCCCCATGGGACAAATCATGTCCTTTAAGGTACACATTTGAGAAAGAAAAAAAAAATTAAAAAAAATAAAAATAACAATGTTTGACAAGGGTTTGTACCTTCTTTGGTACAAAATTGTACCTTTTTTCTGAGAGTGCATCATATAGGGAGCAAATAACCATGAAAAACCCATGGATTTATTCGATTTTCTGAATAAGTTAAATTTGTAAAAATTTGATCTAACTGGTCAAAACATGGACAAAAACATCAGACAAACAGAAATGTTAAATTTTCACATTGGTGTGTGTGAGTCTACAACTGAACAGTATTACTTTTGTGGATAACAAGTATAAATTGATGCTAGAGATTGGCCTCATTATCTGAATACTTCTATGCAAAAATATTTTGGTATTAATTTTTCAGTTGTATATTTAATGCTGACTGTGAACACAAGTGTTATGTTTACATACATTTTTTGCATAGTTTAAAAGTTCTAAAGTTGAAAGATCTAGACATATGCCATTATCAAATTTCCATATAGTGATAACTTCTGAAGCTTTTATCTGTATTAAATGGTATTACCATGTTTGCATTGCATTACAGAACAGTTTGAAACCTACAGGAAGATTACCTTTGTTCTTAATAAGTTTTAATTCTATTTTTGATATCTAGGACTTTTTGCTAACACTTAATGGTAGCACTTAATTATAGAGACCTATACTGACTGACATCTGACTCTTGGTATAGTTAAAAAGCACAGATTATCTTTAAATTTTGATTTGGTCTTGTCGGTAGTGTTAAAATTTTGAATGCAGTGTGCTGGTGTCATGTGGGTAAATTGGTGGTCATTGCCATCCATGATAATTAGCTACCTTCAAATGTGTGGGAGAACTGAAATGGAAGCAGCTTCATTGATGCATAGACCATCAGGAGCTCATGATTTTTACCATTTTATTTAATCTGTTTTTTAAAACATTTATCACCGAAATGTGGGAGGAACAAACAAAAACACTTGCACAACTTTTTTTTTTTTTTTTCTTTGTCTGCAATACCAAGAAAATTTTTTATTTTTGGAGGCGCTGCACAATGGCAACCAGCAGCGGAAATAGAAAGCAACTGACTTTTTTATCTTGTGTGCGTTTGTTGTTTAAAAGTTTTTTTTCGTTTGCATTTGCTTTGGACTTTGTTGTTGAAAATCAACAAAAGTCAAATCAGCCCAAATTGACGTGCTGTTTATTGTTTTTGTGGGCTTTATCCCTCCTTTCTGTGTCTGAATACATCATCTGCTAAACAACCGGTGAGGATCCTGGATGACAAAGAGTTTTCATTCAGTGGGATCGGGGCCCCCACAACATTCACATCCTGTAGATCTCTGTTTTTCCACAAGGAAACAGTGCTTATAGCAATGGAATTTCTACCAGATGGGATTAAACTCTGAAAAACAGGAAGAGGAAAGAAAGTAGGGGACAGGTTAGCCCGGGAAGGTTTTCTAACCAGA
>NC_056611.1:1458392-1465752 GCF_018340385.1 Cyprinus carpio
CTCTGCAGTAATGGGGTCTACTTTTTGGTGAACTTTGGCTTCTGTTAGATTATACATCGTAAATACATCTTCATCACTAGTGACATTCTCTGGAAATTCCCCTTATATGATGCGCCCATTGCTTTTTATCATTTCTGAAATTTCCTACAGACTGCTTGTTTTTTCCTCCCCCCTTAAAACTCTGGTCTGCAAAAGGCGAGGACTTGCACACTCTCTTCAAATGTCCCCTTTTCCCACAAGCATGGCACTTTTCATTAATAAAACGACAGTCCTCTTGCCAAATGTCCACCCCCACACCTGTAACAGGTCAACGGGGTTGCCTTCCCTGGCCCTCTCTGGTTAACTCCACATTATTGCACTGACATTTGTGATGCAGTTGTACTCACGGTGTCCTCCAATGTTTTCAGTTGCAAATCACACACATCCCTACTTGCTGTCTCCATGGCCAAACGCCACTTTCAAAGCTTTTTCAAATGTGCGCTCCGACTCCGCCAACAATCTCCTCTGCATGCGATCATACCGTTATGCCACACACGATCCTGTCGCGTAGCATCTCCTTCACAAAATTTATCGCCGTAGTTGCAATGTTGAGCGAGCTCTCGTAGCACTGCCACATACTCTGTCACCGTTTCATTCGCTGCTCTAGTCCTCGAATTAAAACTTAAATCTTTGGACTATTTCACTGGGGCTTCGGGTTATAATGTAATTGCAGCAGATCAGTCAAATCCTTATATGACTTTTCCCCAGGCTTGTTCGGGCTCAATAAGTTTCCTCATTAAACTGTATGTCCGACCTACCCACAGAAATTAACAATATTGCCCTCTTTTTTTCTTCATCCCCGATCCCATTGGCCATGAAAAAATGGTCCCAACACTTCGACATATTCCTCCCAAGTTTGGGTCTGACTGTCAAAAGCAGTAAGTGTTCCTACCATTGCCATAGCCATCTCGACGTCTTGATTAACGTTAGCTTCCTCGTCATCCGACATCCGCCTAGTTCCAGCGTACTTGCACTCTCCAACTTCCTATTGCTCTTTCTCTTCTGAGCACACCCGCATCCCATCCTCGTCGCCAAATGTAGCATCCAGCGTACTCATATAAGGAAGACGGACAGCGAGGTAGCGTTTAGCCAAAAGCTTTACTTCATGCGGGCATGATCAAACACAGAGCATAACAGGCTGGCAGACTCTTCTTCAGCTAGCTCTACACATCCCGTTTTAACTACTGCACTGCTATTGCCACCTAGGGGAAAATTCTAATATAACAGCCAAAACCTTCCCCATATACCACATACATGAAAACAAAAACTCCCGGGCCGATACATAGTCAACGCAAGCAACGTGAAACAATCAATGCGAGCGACGCGAACAACGCGCTCCTTTTCATTGTCTAAACAGTGGACGCAAGCGTCACGGGCGATGCGTGTATGCAAATACACCGCTCACGCAACAGGGGGTAGTAGAGTCGGGTGATATTAGTAGAGTCGGGTCGCGTGATATTCAGATCACAATGGCAACTGAAGAGGAGTGCATTCTATTGCTGCTGATTTTACATCGGCGGCAACAAAGGCAGCGCAGAGATAGGCGGTGGTATGTTATACGTTCTAAGCTCGCATAATAATTTTTCCTATTCGCCCGCCATTGTATTCAAACCTTCTTCTTCTGTAAACATAATTACATAAAACATAAAATAAAGAATTAATGTACAATACTTGCAATGTCGCCCCCACCGACAACGCATAGTATTGCGTGCATCGGCGCGTCGCGTATCAAAAACTAGGACGACACATTTGGCTACGCACCAACGCATAATGGCGGCCGAAGCGGCAAAATGCGTAGCCTTGGGGACGCGTATGTGTACAGATGCGTTGACTATGAAACGGCCCTTAGACCTGTTTAAAGTTTCAATGGAAAATAAATAAAAGCAGTATACATAAATAGTATAAGCAGCTTATATAAATAGTAAAAGCAATCTACATATTTAAACATAATTTAACGAATAATTGCATAGGCCTATAACTTATAGAAATAATATTTTATGCGTTGATATCTTTTAGTAAAGTCATGTTTCTGTGGTGAAATTATCATATCCTTGTCCTCCTTCCTCTTTTTTTTTTCTGGGGTGGGGGGGGGTGTCTTCGGGATACCTCCCTGAAATGACTTTTTGCAGGTTGGGATGTCTGTGTCAAAGTAATTTGAAAATAAATGTGTAAAAGAATAACCCACTTCACAAACAAATCAACATGAAATACATTTATTTAAAACACCATCATCATCTCCATTTCTCCCCCTCCTGGGTTTTTGTAAGGGTGGCTGTATGAAAACAAACAAAGTGTCTCTTGCACAGTAATACACTGCAGTGTCTTCAGTCTTTAAACTGACTCATGTGCAGATAGAGATTAGAGCTGTCCTTAGATGCTGTGAATCTGCCCTGCACTGACATGAGATGAGCCTTTGTAAGAGTCTGTATAATAGTGTAAGATCCATTCCAGTCCTTTTCCAGGTGCCTGACGGATCCAGTGCATCCTATAGCTACTAAGAGTGAATCCACTGCATGCACAGGTCAGTTTGTAGGAAGCACTTGGAGACACAACTACTGACTGTTCAGACTGTGTGAGCACAACCTGAGAGTAAACACCTAAACAAAGAGACAAAATAATTAAATAAATAATAATAAAAAAAACACAACAAATCTTTACACATCTAAAGAATCACAATACATATGAAATAGGATGGGGTGTTACATTGCAACTCCCTAAAACTGCCTAAACTCTTTAAAAAAAAAAGAATAAAAACACTCACTGTGTACAGCTGCCAACAGCACAAAGAGCTTTATGGAGAACATTGTCTCTCCTCTTCAGATCAATCCCTCATTACTCGTTTTAAAAAGAAAATATGGCAGTTGAGTTTGCATTGTTGGGACACATATAAAGTGGGTGTGTTCAAAACCCAGTTTTTTTATTATATATGTTTTTTTTTGTGTCCTCGTCTCTGGTATTTAATTATTCTTACAATGGGTCCGTTGAGGATTCAAGGTTATTACATGCCATTTAGGGGATATGAAGTTGATAAAAAAGTATTTACAAAGGCTAATACCAACTGACACATTCAGTGTTCTATATTCATTTATTTATTTGCTTTGATTTTGCAATACTGAGGTTATTGTGTGAAAATATGTACACTGTAAAAAATCTAATAAGTTGGGCTTAATTAAAAAAAAGCATGCAAACTGATTGCCTTGAAAAAACTAAGTAAAGTGAAATAGGAATAGTATGTTGTACTGACAAATGCTTAGTATAGTTAACTTGCACAAGAGTTCTAGTAACTAAAAAAAGAACTGTAGGGGGTACTGATCCTTTCATTTAGGTTTACTCATGACTTAGTATAGCTACTCACTGACTCCCAGAATGCATTGCGCAGATAAATTATGCAGTTGCTTTGTTTTACAGTTGTTGTTTTTATTTGCCAGTTTTATTTGCTGTCTTGTGTCAGCAGTAGCACAACAAAAAGAGCAAATAAAATGGCTATTGTTACAATTAATGAAAATAAATTAAATTTAATGTTCCATTGTTGTGATTCGCGTGATGAATGTTTAAGTCTGTGTGTGACTTCAGCATATTACCACACACTATTTAAGGATTATATAAAAAGCATATAAAGCTATTTATGAACAATAAAATCTCAAAAAGGTCATAATTAAACACACACAAAAAAATGCTTTAATTAAAGAATAGGTCATTTTATAAAAGCAACCTATTTATTACTTTCCTTTAAATCAAATAACTCTGATTTAATGATGCATTTCTCCATTAATAGAGAGAAAGTTACAGTAACATAAATGAAGTTTCAAGTGCCCAACCAAAGGGAACGCTAATCACTATAATGGTGAGCTAAAAAAAAAAAAAAAAGCCTGGCAATTAGCAACATATTAGTGCACTGCTGCCTCTCACTGGTTTATTAATGTCATTGGTTCCTTTGTGGCTACTTTAAGTAAGTGTCACTCAAAACAGTAAGTAAATTGTTTTTAATTGCCTTGAAACTAGCTGAAGCTTAATAAAACCTATTAAGTATAACAACTAAGTAAAGTTAGTTTGCAGCTGCCAAAACTAGCAGTACTGATATGCAGTACATGATGCTGGTTGTATTTTTCACTCTACTCTGTAAATCACAAGAGCCTTTATGATGTCTGTGTGTTTCTGTTTACAAGAGAGAAGATGGAGATTTGCATAGATGTAAAAATCTATCTGACGATAGTTTTGAAGAGTAGCAAGATACTGATATGTTTGTATTATATTTGTAAACATTTATTGGATTAAGTAAGATGAATTTTGGATGAACAGGAAAATTTAAAAGACTTTATGATTCATAAGAAAGAGGGTCTTTTTAAGAGTTGTTACCAACAGCACAGTGAGCTGAGATCATGCATTTATTTACCAAACCTGTATTATGTGTGTGTAGTGAGATGAGGGATAGAATAAAACTGTAAAACATACAGCTGTGTACCCTTAAGGAGCTATTTCTATCAGATCTTAATTACAAAAATAACTTTATTTGGTGAAATTATGTCGTCATTATTACAGCGTGCCTAATCCAGGAAGGTCACTCAGAGCCATCTGACAAAACCTGTTGGTAGGAAAAAGGTGTAAGGGATTCTCCAAAGGTGCACCTGGTTGTTTAACATTGTTAAATTAAGTGTATTAAGTGTAAATTAAGCACAATTGTTTATGTTAAAATGGACAGTTTGTGGTTATAATGGTTATATCATATTTCAGTAGCAAAATATTTATTAATGCTCAAAAAACATTAAAGAAAGGAATGCTGTGTCTAAAATAAATTAACACGTTCATATGTATTGAGTGCAGAGATATTTTTTACAGGTTCTGTGGCAGTTTGTGTTACAGTGCATCACACGAGCACAGTAATACACAGCTGTGTCTTCAGTGTTTGAAATTGTTTCCTGTTAAAATAACTGTATTGCTGGAGGATTCAGAAGAGAAACTGATCTTATTTTTAAGAGAATCTGTGACACGATTGCTACTGGAACTATAGAATATAGCTAATCCACTCCATCGGTTTTTCCACTCGAATATCTGATCCAGTTTGTGTAGCCTCCACCTGAGGCTGAATATCCAGTGATCTTACAGAAGATGATAAATGTTTCTCCTGGTTTTACTACCTTAAAGGAGGCTGATCCAGCTTAATGCAGAAATTGATCCACAATTAATTTTCTAGAAATGTTTATTGTTGGCCTGAAGATACTCTCAGTGTGCAGTTGCCAAAATCAGTAGTAGTGAAATGCAGTACATGCTGCTGGTTGTATTTTCACTCTGCTATGACTCTGTAAAATAAAAAAGCTTTTATTGTGTCTGTGAGCTTCTGTTTACATGAGAGAAGGGCGGAGATTTGCATTGACGTAAACATCTTCCTTCTACCGTCCTTATGATAATTATTAACAATAACGCGAAATTAGTTGCTCAATTTTATATTCTTGATTTATATAAAAAAGTCTTGAAGTTATTCACATTTCATGTAAATATCTTCTACTAAGTTAATCCAAAGAAAAAAAATATTTGCTTAAACGTTTATTGAATTCAACAATAGAACAGTGTTATGATAAAAACATTAAATTAAACAATTAAAGGGGAGGTTTTGTCATGCAAAGTCATGTCATGTAAGAAAAAGTTACTTTTTAAAGACTCATGAGAATAGGTAATGACACGACAGTAAGCAGTGACCATATATTTATGTATTTTATAAACTGTATCTGTTGCACATATGTGCAAGATCAGTGATTGTATAATACACTGTAAAGAGTGAAAAGATGTGAAACTTCAATGCTTTTGCCATTTAATCTTTATTTTATTTGATATCAGGAAAATTAGATTTCTACAGAAAAGACACAACTATAGCCTATAAGCACATGAAAAGGTGAAGAATGTCTTTTTATATACAAACACACTCGATTCAACTCATCCCCTCATTAGTAGAGATTCAAAGACCTTAAATGTGTTTCAGATAAAAGAGAAATAAAAAACATGCAGTGTTGAGGTCTTGGAGATCCTTCAGGACCAGATTGGAAACCAATGCTTTACTTCAAATGAACAACAGCAGCAGTTTCTCAGAGCTCAGCGTTCTACATTTCTGCCAGAAAAGACTCAAAAGACAGGTGAACGTTTACATGGTATATTCTATCAAGGATGGTAGTGAGCTACAGTGATTCATGTTGTATAGAAAAGTTCTTTGGCATAGGCCCTGAGCTTAGTCCAAATCCTGTGGATGCAGATATGGCTGGTCCTGTCTGAAGATGCAGGCAGGGGACAGAGCCTACCCTCTGACGAACTGGACAGGACAGGGACTGACCTGGTGGTGCTGGGGAGGATGGAGGGGCACGTCAGCGTCATGAACTCTGAACGTAAAAGAAAAAGTTCAGTACTTATACACTCCAAGTGTCAAGCAGTGACTTCTCTGTTTAAGTTAATAATTATCAATGTATGACATTCATTACAATCTTTCTGCTAGATCTTACTTTAAATCTGGTCATATTTGGTTGTGTATGATATTGCTGTTGGTTAATATTTTGCTTTTAAGTTCTGTTAGCTGATAGGTCCATATGTTTATGGATGGTTGTTGGAAGAGTGCTGCTGGAATGTTCTACATTGCACCTTTATTGTAAAGGTTACATCAATCTTTCCCCATCAATTTTAAGGAATGATAAATGGAATAATGTTTCTCAGATTTTGTACAGAACTGTAACTGTATTCATCACCTGTGTCTCTCTTGCACAATAATATACCAGCAGTGTCTTCATTCTTCATATTATTCATCTGCAGATACATCTGTTTCCTTGCTGTTGTCTCTGGAGATGGTGAAGCGTCCCTTGAACAGACTGAGAGTATATACTACCACCATCAGATGAGATGTATGCCAGCCACTCCAGACCTCCTCCTGCAGTCTGTCTGATCAAGCTAAGCTGGGGTCACTACTAAATCCAGAGAATGTACAGGTGATTTGTGAGATCCTCCAGGTTTAATGACCACTGACTCAGACTCAGTCAGTGTTTGACACCAACAGACTGAAAAACAAACAGTTTTAAACATTAACATTTACAACAGTAACACAGGAATAATTCTGATTCTCAACAGGTTTTTTCAAAACAATCTTACATTCTGTACAGAGAGCAAACATGAAGATAAACCCCAGTTTAGGCACAATATCCATTGTCATGTTATGAAAAGAGCAAGCTGATGCATCAAAGTCAAAAACAAGTTTTGTGTCTGGAGATGAATAGCGTGGAGACTTTTGAGGAAGAGAAATAGAAGTAAGTTTGCATAGGGTGCCCTCTAAAGGTACATTTGCATTTCT